>NW_011948441.1:1197826-1256914 GCF_000503995.2 Ceratosolen solmsi marchali
CTCTCTCTCTCTCTCTCTCTCTCTCTCTCTCTCTCTCTCTCTGTGTTTCTTGCTTGGTCTATCTCCTCTTTGCCTTGTCTTTGTTTTTAAAGTAGCACCCGAGTCTTGTATATCAAAGTATGGGAAGACCACGGTAAGTTCAAGGAATCATCTTTATCAATCTCTATACACGATCCACAGTACATATAAAAGGTTGTGTTAGCCTTAAATTTACTTTAGAAATCAAATTTTTTTAGCAAGTTTCAACATTGCGAAAAAATGAACCTATATTTCTTCTAGAATATCAAAATTGACAAGATACTAACTACAATCTAAGAAAATATTTTCAAGAAAATACGTATAAAAATTCTAAACAATATATTAATAATATTCTATAACAAGAAAATAATCTTTTATAATGGTTTCCTAAGAAAAACAAGGTAATTGGACACTGTTGAAGAGAAAGGAGAGAAAGGAGAGAGAGAGAGAGAGAGAGACGGAATACAGTTGAGACAGATAATCAGAAATTTTTTATTATAAATGTAACTAATACCTAATGAAAAGTGTAGAATAGCGGAGATTAATATTCTTTAAAGATGAGTGAATATAATATTGTACTAATTTATAAATATACTTTCTTGATAATTTAAAATTTCTCAGCTAGTCAGTAAGTAGTTAGACAAAAGAACGAGTATAGATTTTTACCATTATTAAAAGAAAAATTTGTATTTTAACAACATTATTAATAAAAATAATATATTTATAAAAATCTTTTTATGTATGAATTGAAAAATAGGATAAACTATATTTCAAATAATTTGCTTTATAAACAAAAATAAAATATAAAAGAGTATTTTTATATTTCGATTATTTAAGATTTTTTAAATTAATTTATATATATATATATATATATATATATATATATATAATTTACATGTATATATAAGTCAAATAAATTACAATTATTATTAAAATAAATTAAATGAGTCATTTTGATATATCTCTGATTCAAACTCACCAGAATCTTGCTCTCTTTGAACTTGTGTTGGTATGTAATATTAAAATTTTTCATACCGTTGAAATTATCGAATAAATTTTTCGGCGATGGTAAGCTGTGATAAGAAATATAAATTAAACAAAGTAGTACGTTCGTACATTTCTGTAATAAATATTACCACTGAATATGATAGATAAAGCATTTTTCTTTCATTTATTTGCAATGACTTTTTCGAAATGTTTACTTCGATTGTATAGCCCGCCTGACCAACTAGGAACTTTTTTAAAATTTCTATTGTATGAAAATGGCATAATAAAGATAATATATAGTATAAAAGGCTAACAGAGAGCTTGTTTTAATTCGAAACAACTTTCACAGAGCAAACAATGAAGTTAGACTTCGAATCCTGAATCGTCGATTTCACATGGCAGTAGGCCTCAAAGCGAACCAGCAATGTCTCACACTTAATCGGCCCTCTAAACATATCGCTCAAGCTCTCTCAGCTTCCCTCCCAAGCATTTCTCTTTTTGTCTAGTCTATATCCAGGATTAGAAGTCTCGCTCAGCACCATATCGATTGCACATCGTTTGACTACAGGGGTGCGGCTGCGAGAGGAACGTGGGGGTTGAGGCAGGGTAAAGTAGCTTGATACTTAAGTGCCACTCACCGAGCATGATCGAGGTCGCGTTTGTTGCCAAGTAGCAGGGCGGTGAAGTACGAAGGCAGACGAAAATCGGCGAGTTGCTCGAGAAGTCCTCGCGCCTCCTGGAAACTTCGCTTGCACGTCACGCTGTACACGATGACGAAGGCCTCGCCCCATCTTATGTGTGAGTACAGACAGCCGTTCTCCTAAGGACATAAAGAAATACCATCGGATAACCTTTGTACTTATAGTCACAGGGAATGGGTGGTCAAGTTATTCGACAACAGACGCTGCGAATCGTGAGAAGTACTATGAGCAAAGTGCGAATATCGAGGACCTCTGACAATGTGCTTTTCACTTTTGAATGTAACGATTGTACATTACTTTCCACCAATATAAAGGACTATTCTGGTAAACAATTATTATACTTGCAAGAATGTCATTAGTAATTGTGAATTTTATGTGAAAAAATTAAGTGAAAGATTATATAATTTACTATAGAAGTATGGTATTATGAATGTATTTACCAAACTGGTAATACACTTTTTTATTATAGGCCAAATAAACATGTTATTAGAATTTTTAAACCATTTACAAATATTTAATAAATTTTCAAATTTTCGTTATCTTAGAATTCTAATACATATATTGATAAATATATATTTTAAAACTACTTGAAATACATATAAATCAATGTAAATACATATGTTTTCTATAAATCTATATGAATATAACATGAATATATGTGTTATGATTTAATATAGGCTTATAGCATAAAAAAATTTTACTTTTTTGCAAAGAAGTTATTTTTAAATACTATTTTTTTCCCCAATGATTTCTTGTATTTTTATTACATTTGAATTGATTTTTAAATTAAATGATGAACATTGGAATAAATTCATTATGTGAGATTTATATTAAATATTATTATAAAGAGGTGTTATATAAAAGATTTTTTTACCTATAATTTGATACACTTATTCCGTAAAATTATTCGTAAAATTATTAGAGTATACAGAAGTTTGCCTTGAATACAGTAATATTAAAGGAGTCTCTTCAAAATAATTATAATTGAAATAGAAGAAAAATAATAATTTTTAAGTATAATTTCAGTATAGATAATAAGAAAAAAATGAAATAGTAAATATTAATTTAATTATATTTGATAAATTTTATATATTTATTAATAATTTGATGACTTTACGTAAGATTATTAACAAAATATTAAAAATTTTTAATATAAATATCTACATAGAAGAAATATGATAATGATATAGATAGTTTTAATCATTTATGTAAGCAATTATAAAGATTGTTTGTCAATATGTCAATATTTCATCTATGCGAACAATACGCAGCGAAAGTAATACATCGATAAAACACAGCTAATCAAACTTTGTAGATATCATGTGCAAAAATTCGCATGATTCTTAATCATAATGATTAAATACTTTATTAATAAGCTAATTTATTAGCTTTTAAATATGATCGCGATATGAAATAACAGTCATTATTAAGTAAGCAGTGTCGACAAAGGAAAAAAAATTGCATAAAATTGTATACCATATGATTCGCGATGTCATTAATGCGAATAACCGCATGAATTTGAATATGAATTAATAAGGAAACCGAGTTGAGTGGCGAGAGAAATATGCATTACAAGCGGCGCTACACTTATACAATATACGATATTAAACCACATGTAAAGTCGAGGCTGATTTTAAAAGTTCATAAATATTTATTAATCGATTGCATCTATGCGTCGTACGAGATATCCAAATTAATTCCATGTGACGGACTATTATATGTGTATCGCCTATAGAACTAAAGAAAGAGCTGAATAATAAAAATTTGGTTGAGCTTCATTGCCTGTTGATATGTCATAAATGATACATTATTGGTATTATTAAAATAAAATTATGTAAAACTGTAGGAGAGAGACATGAAATGAACATCAAATAAAAATGGTTTTACTATTAACAATAAAAGTATCAATGTGATTAATGGTAATGAAAAAGAAATAATTCTTGATACATAAAAATAAAATGCATAAAAATAAAAATATTAATAACATAAATTACTTGGACAAATAAACAGTAAACAATAAAGAATTCTTATTACATTCAAATTAATTTTGTACAGTTTCGTAAGTAAACGAAAGAGATAAGTAATTAGTTTCTTTCCATGAATGAGTCTGCATATATTATTACTAATATTTTATTTTTTATTTCGATGCTACAAACTTTTTTTAAGGTATTTGATTTTGATAAAACCCAAGATGGTCAGACTGTCAAAATTATAATTGATGAAACGTGAGTTCGTTCGTGAGCTTCAATGTTACTTGAGAATGTAATATACAATAATATGTTATAAGACGATGAGATTGTTTAAAGAGAAATTTCGAAATAAACACCTTACTAAGCCTACACTTGCCAATATAAAATGCATTAATTACATTTTTCAAGTTTAGTCATTTTTATTCATTTGTTATTCTTTCGTATAAATATGTTAATGCTAACAAATATACCTTAATATTTAGATATTTACGATTGCCTCAATACTAAATAAGAATTAATTCGTATAAGGAACAGTCATAAATATAGTAAGGGAGAGAATCATCCGATAGCAATAAATTTACTGGCTGTTCAGTCTAATTTTTTTAATATTAAAAGTTTCAGTAGTAAAATAGGTACCTATCCAAGGATAGAATATACCAGTAAATAAGCATAGAATTACCAATAAAGGAATTATCGGTGTATCAATTATAGCCGATTGTTATCGGGAATCTAATAAAAAAAGAGATAAAGTTAATAGAGAGGAAGGGGTCGCAAGGAAGTGAGACCTTTTCTTTTCTTCATACAAAAGTAAGTCGCAAAGTGTGTGAGCGCCTATTATCACGCAAATAAAGATTGAGCATTGCGAAATTTATACGCCCGGTAGTAGACCTTTGCCGTTATCTTATCTAAGCCACAAGTGGGCGAAGATTGGATTTTTACATTAAACTTGCAAATTTATGAATATGCATGACCGTTTCCAGTGTCGGAATTTTCAACCGAGTTTATAAGAAGACAATACATCTGATTATTATGACCTTTCTACTATGTACATTTTTTAAATGGACACTCTTTGGTACAGAATTAATCTCGAATGTCGTTTCGGTCGATTCACTAATTTTTTTTGTTTAATAAAAGCCAGAGACAAGGAAATAGGGGCGTAACGAGGCATCAGAAAGGGAGAAGCGAGAAAGCCGAAACTATGCAAGATTGAACTTTCCTTTTATTCTTTACATTGATCTTTTTTATTACTTTATATAGAAATTATGAGAGATCAATTATTTTCGAATAACATCGTATTATTAATTGCTTTTTTTTTTATAGTAGATTTATATATATAGTAGACAGTAGATTTTGATATTAGATTTTTAGTATTTTAGACCAATGTAAAACAAATGACGGATTTTTTAATAGTTATTTACAATACTATTCTCTTTAAGTTAATTTAAAAAATTTTAATAAATGTAATACCGTAGGAGACAATTTAAAACTTCAAGTATATTTCGTCCTTAAAATTATTTAAGTAAACACTTTCTATATATTTCTTGAACCACATAAATAGAACACGGAAGTGTCGCGTGAGTTATACATAATTAGAAAATATAGAGAATTACAATATTCATTTCTTGATTATATAAGCTTTAATATCAGATTAATGATAAAATTTATGTACACAAATTTTTTGTAATTGTGATAAAAAAAATAAGCATATAATTTAAATAAATAAAATAAAGAAAAATAAAGAAAAACAAAAAATGTATATGCAAATATTATAATAGTTGAATAAAATAAATATATCCAAGAAATGACTTATAATATTATCTGTCCTTTCAATTTTGCTGATTAATAATTCAAATTTTCATTAAATTTATAACTGTAAAGATACTTTAATTAAATTCTACTTCAATTAAAAGGAACTTACATTTCCGCTTGTCTAAAAATCGAAATTTAGAAGAAGTTTTGAAATAAAAAAGTAGTTGTATATCAGCTTATTGTAGCATGTCACTAATAATAAGAAGTGACCATAATGGAGATAATTTATACAGATATTTATTAGATTAAATTAATTAAGTATTACATAAATTAGGTCATTTGAATAAATTATACGCGAGTTTCAGTTGACTTGATCAAGGGAATGTGTAATGTTATTTACATCTTTAACCAAGATATTAATTTACTATGTATCACATGTTTATTCCACAAAATGTCCAATTACTCAATTACATTTCAATTGATTAAAACCCATACAGATAAAAATTAACTGTAAAAATTGAAAAAAAGAATAAATGAAATCTTCTATTTAATAATATGATATTACTGATTCTTCAGAACCGTGTGTTTTATGATGAAAAATTATACATATTTAAAAGTACTAATGTAATTACATAGATATAACCCATACTTACTATCTATTATAATGAATAGTCAGTCAACATATGGTTGAAATATTTCTGGCTCGTCATTATGCAATTTCTCAATAGTAATAAATCTTAATGCGTTTTCATTGATTTCTCGATTTTCTAGAATAGGGCATCATCCTTGTTACCTCCATTCTATCATTCGCAGGGATTGCCGACTCCAGTCGCACTTATATAGCGCGACGCTTTTATTTATAAACGACTAATGAGCCTTTTCTGCCCGGCCCATTTTCTAGCTTGGACTGTGAGAATCATGAATATAAACTCCACCCCCTCTTCCTGTATTTGAAAGATCGGAGTTTTGCAAGAAGAGCTACGACCTCTTCATATACTAAAATCTCAAGTATTACATTTTTCTATGCTTTATTTTTTTTTAATGAAATTTTATGAGGGGATGGTATTGCCTTAGCAATTGATTTAGTTACTATTTTTATTTGAACTTCACTTTTTTATTTTGCTCTTTTATATTATATGGAGAGACATTTTTTACAAGACTCTGTTTTTGAATTACGTGATAAAAATTTTCTAAATAACGATAGTTGTTGTCCATCCTCTCGCTTCGGATGATATCCCGAGTAAGCGGTAATGCGGAAATCACCCGTAATTAAATCAATTTCATGAAATTTTTGTTTGAATAAAAAACTTGTATGCAAGTTGCAGTTTATTATGGTGAGTATGGCTTACACGTGCTTGAAAAAACCGATATAGCATAAGATTTATTTTGCTGCTTCCAAGCCTAAAAAATATTGTCTCCATTTATAGGTTCGATAATTAATGAATACATAAAAGAAAATTTATTTAAAGATATTTTTAGAGATAATTATTTACTATATGAATTATGCAATAAAATATCTTCACTGACGAAAGATTTTAAATTATACGCCGTTTTGGTATATTTCTTATCCAATTTTATTCAATAGATCGTCTTGCATAAAAAATGCTCTTTTGTAATTTTTTAATATACATTTAATAAATTTGTTTAATAATAACATTGTGCATAATATTAGAAAATTTTTTTACTGTAAAATTTGAGTTCATTATTCATTTTTGCATTATTTAGCAATCAAACATTTATTTATATTAAGATTAAATAATAATCATTTGATTTAACAACAAAAATTAATAATTTGACTTATAATGCTACTCTACTTTTATGATCATTAAATTTTGGTATTAATAAAAAATATATTGGGTAATAAAAAAATTAGATAATCTTTAAATTATTTTTTTAACGATTAAAATTTCTTCATAATTGAACATCATTTATAATTTCACAAGTTTTTTTCAATGAGATAGGACAAATTATTAATTTTTCATCGTTCTGGAACATTTGTACCTTAATCATAAGATAACATTTACAATAAAATACATATAGAATAATAATATCTCGATTTTTATTTTTGATGATATTCTACTTTTTATATTAAATTTTATAATTAAATTCATAGTCATAATGGTAAATACTATTATGTATTTAATTTGTTGGTATTGATAACAGTAATTAAGACATATAATATATTAATATATGCTAAAATATTTCAAAATGATTCATATTTTTAGCTGCATTATATAGCTGTATTAAAATTAATAAATTGCAAATAAATTTATACAAAAATTCTATTTAAGTATTAGTATATATAACATATTATTCTTAATAAATTATTGACTTTCATACATTACGTAACAATAATAATAATAAATTCAATAATAAAAACAGATTGCTCGTGACAATTTCAAGTACGAAAACACGTATCAAAGCCTAAAGTATAAATGTTATAAATATCCATCTATAAAATATTTTATATTATTACATATTTAATACGGAATATATATATACACTTCGAAACAACTTATGAAATACAATGTCTATTTATACCTATAATGAAATAACATTAAGAAACATTTATTTAGGAATCTCCAATCAAAGAAACATCAAATACATAACGTTTACACGTATATAGTTATCTGAATAAAAAAGATCTGTTTTTAGTGCAAGCAAGCATTCCCACATCAGAAAAATATTTGCAAACTATTGCATCAACATAAATCTTTGGCAAAGATAAAATAATTTAAACGCACGAGTAATTTCTTTGACTTTCTCGCGAACAATTGAAGTGCCCGATAGAAAAAATCTCCTAGCTTCACTTTCCATAAGAGCGGTAATCAGCCAATTTGTTTTTAAACAGTATGTTACGTACACGAAAAGCGGGCCTCGTTAAGCATTAGCTAGCTGATTTTCTTTTCTCGATCTCACGACCCCGATTATTCTTGATCACCCTAAAGTTCTTACAACGGAACCTAAATACGAGAATCGAAACGGGTGGGGTTTTCGGGCGTTCAAAAGAGCCTCATATAACAGCCTCTCGTTTAAATTACCTGATTGGCGTGCATGCACAAGCGAATGTACGTGTTTATTGCTGGAGAATGGCCTGTTCTTACGAGCGCAAATCACGAGGTCAAGTCCATGGTTGCGAGAACTCGATTTTTCCTGCCTTCGTCTTTATAATATGTTATAAGAATCATTGACGATGTATTTTTTTTCGCCGCTCTTTCACTTTTTATATCATATTACATATTTTGACCGAACAGTGTTTAATTATTTCTTATTCAACTTTCTTTAGCACTTTTAGTATTCAATATTAAAATGCAATTAAAAGTGTTAAAGACCATAAGATTTTTTTAGCTTGCCGAGTCCTGTATTATAAACGAAACAAAGTGCAAGAACTCGTAAGTACTAACAACATGAAAAAGACTTAAAGCCTGGAAAAAGGCTAAGCCTATCGATCGGAACAATGCAATTTGTAACAAGAATCTTAGATAAGGTTTGCATGAAAAGATACTTAAAACGAGAGTATACAACATTTTAGAACATGTCTTTGTATCTAATAATTGCTCAAAATATCTCGATCCCTATTTATCTTTCTATCTTTTATCTTTTTTTTCTAAACACGAGAAGCGGAAACATGTACATAGGCTTAATATATTGAATATTGCGTTAAAAACAAGTATCTTTATCTTGAAGATGTAAAATAATGAGATTCTATTATGTATGATAGAATAGATATTAATAATCTATATTATGTTCGAAAAAACCAACCAACTTTTAGATAAGTACAAATCTTAAAATTATTTCAGAAATGTTAATTATAGATTCAATTAAGTTAAATATTGAAAATATAAATGAAAATAAATGTGTAAAGAATTTATTATAAGGGGACAAGTTAATTTAATCTAATAATCTGGATAATATTAGCCGAGGTATCGATAGTTTATTGATCCTTCCTCAGTGCTAAAATTTCAAATCTTACCGAGACTAAAACTGAAAGCAAAAATGAAATCGATTCGACTACAAAGAAGTTTCTCCTTGAAAACATAATACCAATGAAAACGGCTTCGTAACTGCTTCGAATATAATATTCAAAATATCTGTGACATTGAAGTTGTTGGTTCATTGCCCTGCGTTTTAAAATGAGAAGCAAAATGAAAAAGAACTAATGGAGGGGAAGAGACGTTCAATCGTTGGATAAGGATTACGTATCGACACTTTCGCCTGCCAATAAAAAAGATTATGAAAGGCGCGCTTCCCTTTTTCTTTGCTTGTGTATCGATTTCATAGAACGACAGCATCGCGATGCGGATGCTAACGTGTATCGAGAATGTGTGATTGGTTGAGCACATTTAGAGGAAGTAAACAATCTGGCTTAGTTTAGTTTCACCGTGAATTTTATTTAAAACGTTAATATAGGATTTTTATTTTTTCTAATTTTGAAAAGAAGAAAGTTTAACGGAAGTCATTAAGCTTTGAGTATCTATTAAGATGTAATTTTATGCCGATTATTTAATTATATCAAGTGATCGACGATATTAAAAATATTTAAATTCTATTATGGAAAAAATAAAATAATTATTATAAAAGTTTATTTACATAAAAATATTAATGTAATAATCCAGATCTATGTATAATTAAACTATGTTATTAATGAATTTTTAATTAACAAATTAAATATTTCATGCTTGAGTTGTTTAAATAATAAAACAAGTAAATTACAATTATTTAATTAAATCAAAAATACTTTGTGTAACTTTTAGAATGTAAACATTAAAAAATTATAAATAAATGTAGTATACGCTATTTCATGTAATTAAAGAAAATGTAGAATATTATGAAATATATACTGTAATATTATTGATAAATGCATTTGTTATGATGTTGGATCTGTAAATTATAATGTGAATTACTTTTTACTTAAAGTAGCAACAATTAAAAAATAAATTAAAGTCTCATTAAAACTCATGTCAACAGTATATTAATTAGTAAAAAATAATCATTTTAAATGGCAAGACTAATTTTCTATTTCATCAAATACAATACATTAATGTCTTAAAAAGTTATAAATATAAAAATTTATAATTCGCTTTCTAATCATTTAAATAACATTACAAAGCTGAAATTTAACTGTTACTTCCTGACAAGATATCGTATAACTATATATTCGAGAATAATTTCATTTTTAAAACCTAATTGTTACCGCTCTACCTATATCAATTAATTATTACAAATATAAGTTCATTGTGTAATAGTATATTAGTTAATAATTAATAAAAATAATTTTTAATTATAGTCAAAGAAAGTTGTATATAGAAGCATTTGCCTGTGAAATATATAATATAAAAAACTGTCTCGTACTTATCAAGCTACTTTTGTTTTTGCATTTAATTACGATAATTTTTTTACTTTCAAATTGAATTATTATTATTATCTAGATTTTGAATATTAAAACTCTGTATATTATCGAAATTTTAGGTTTAAAAATTGTAGACGCTTCAAATAGCCGCAAACAAACACACCAACACAAACTAATACGCACGTGTACAATTTTTTAAATATTTGTTCGAAACATTAATTGCATAACTAAAAATTCGAAAATCGAATCCAATTATATATTATAATGACACATGTTAATTGCACAATACTTACATAAATGCAACGTTTCATATTTAAACTTTCAAAATAATAAAAACATTATTAATTATTAAATTTTATAAATAAGATTTTTTAAATTATGTAGCCATTTACAAATATTCCAGCCGTTGATGATAACAATTGCAATAATTGAAATTACAAAATTATTAAAAAATCATGGACTTATAAATATAAATCCATTTAGATTATGTAATAATTTAATTCGTAGTTCATAAAATATTTAATTATATAAATCGACTTTAATATATTTTTTATTTAAGTCACTACAAACCTATTTTATCCAGTAGTACTTTTCATGATACTTATTTGATTTTTCTCGTTTGTCATTTCTCTAGATGTCCATAATCCATAATCCATAATGTGTATCCAGAATCGGAAAGAAAAATAAAATATATTCTCTGTGTATCTAAAGTGAAATTGGCTCGTGGAAGTGTAAACTGATCAATAAAGTCTTATTAAAGAACTATTATGTTAATTCTATACAAGTCTTATAAATTTAGGCTAATAATCGTTATCAATTTGTTTTCATTTCATCATTTAACTTTTCCGTCAAACACAAACAAGACAAGATTCAGGATAACAGTTGTAATGAATAACAATCCAAACTGACCTCATTTATGACTATCAGTAACCTTAATTATATGGTTACCGTCTAAAATATCAGACCACATTTATGTGATTAGTAGTTGCTGTCCAACCAGTAATATTGCATTTAGATAGTTCGAAACGTAAATCAATCTCTTCTAACACCTTATATTTTTTTTGTAAAATTCATCTTTTAATATTTTAAAGAAAACTTAAATAAATCTGAACTCTTCCAATGTTGAATATATATAATTGCCAATTCGTATAAAAAATAATAGATTTATTGAATAAGGTTTTAAAACGCGACACAATTGAAAACAATACACAATGTTAAGGATAGGTGCTGAGTGCAAATAATTTTTCACGAATAATTACTGAACGATGAGTCAAAAATAAAATCAGTAGAACATTGTATAACAATCTTATAGCGTAAGTTAGAAGAAAGATAAATGAAAATCGTCATCAAAGTCATTACAGAGTCTTTCACATAAATTGAAAAATATTTAATTACACTGATTTTAATTATATTAGACTTTAATTACATTTAATTTCACTGAGAAGTGAAATTCTGTAATTTTACCGATGTAATATTACTGTGTATATATATATAATACTATATGTACTTCACTTATGTTTCTGATATTTTCGTAAAATGAAAATTATTATTTAAAACGTATCATTGATTTTATTATTTGAAAATAAATTTTTTCATATTGAATTATAAATTTTGAAATTGTTCATATTAATAAGTAGAATATTAACAGGTAAAATATATAAAAATTAGTGTTTAAATAATAATTTGCAGTTTAAAATAGATTAGTGAATAAAAATAGAATTATATTTATTTAGGTCAATATAAAAACAATTAAGCAAATAATAAGAATTATTACATGTACAACTGATATTAGATAATTAATTGTACTAAGAAGTGACAAGAAATAGTTGAAATTGAGTAAAATGAAAAAGAAAGACAAATCCTTAATTTCATAATTAATTTCAACATTTACTGAAGAAATTTTAAAACTATTATTGATGAAAATACTTAAAACTTTATATAATCATATATTAAATAAAGCAAATATTGTATATATTAATTAAAAATGTTTATCATATAATCTATAGAATTAATTTCAATATGTAATATTAAATAAAATGATAGCAAATATTCTTAATATATCATTGTAATATAACTTATGTTTGTTTGAACGAGTAATTATTAAATTTATATTATATCAAAACTAATTGTTTATATTTCTGTATACTTATCAAGTAATTGCATTGAAAGTTTAGATGTCTTTCATAACTATTTTCTTAAGTAGTATATTAAAAAGGAAGAGTATCCACGTAATTAGACCCCTGTTAAAAATATTATACATGTGCCCTCCTACTTCATTTCATACGAATAGTTTTTGTATTTAATCCATTACGTGCATATGTAGGCGAATAATTCGATTCAATATGGACATATAATTAAGCTTGAATATGCCTCTTATAATGTGTATAATTTGTAGGAAGTGGCGATGCTATAGGTGGGAAGAATATGCTGCATAATCCTTAATGAAATGAATTTTACAAAAATGTTCACATTTTTATAATATAATTACGTTTTTTTATCTTCTATAAGTTGTTAAAATATTCTATTTTCATATTCAATATTTTCATATTATTCATAAATTATAAATATAGATTAATAAGATTTTTTAATAGTTAAATATACTTTCAAATATCATCATAATTATTTTTATAAATAAAGTTTACATTTTTTTATTTAAACGTCAGTTATTAATAAATGCTTCGATAAATCATTTATTTAATATTTAATTGATTGTCTGATTTAACCACAATAAAATTAAAAAATAAATTTGTATTATTTTCTCATCGACAGTTTCGATTTCTTCTTATTTACTTTTTTATCAAAAATAAAATTATATAAAAAAAAATGAATGTTTCCAAAACAATATTAATAAAGTATACGGTAATATTTCAAAGTTGATGATATATAATAATATGGGATAATGAATATCAGCACATTAGTACTAATAACTAAAATTTGAGTATGTCAAATCATAATAATGAGAAAATAAAATAGAAGGATACATGGAGTACTCGCAGATAGAAATTCATAGCTTTTGCGATTAAATTCATGAATACTAAATTCATTACGTTATGAAAAATCATATAAGATTATATTCGAAAATGATAGAATCAATTACAATTAAACTATTAAATGTAATTATAAAGTTATTTATTCAAGATGTTAATAATCAAAATTAAATTAAATTAACATCTTTAATGTAGAAAATACGAATTTTTTAAATTATTTTATAACAACTATCATTTGTTAAAATCAAGGATTGTAATTATAAAAATTTATTTAAATGGAAGAATAATAGAAATTAGTCATCTTGCGTTCATATATATTATTATTTAGCATCATACTTTTATTAAAGAGAAAATTACAAATTTATTAGTGATAATAATCATCGATATTAATCCATTATCCTTGTTAACGCTGCAATTTTAATTAAAAATAATGGTTCAATTATTAAATTTATGACAAAATTAATTTCTTAATAAATGTGTAATAAATACCGAATAAGATAAAAGAAAATGTACTAAAAACGAATTGCATTACTTAAGATAATATGGTTAAAATTATTTATTGATGATTTCACTGAATACAATTTATAATTGTATTACGTTTCATTTAAAATACAGATAATGATACTTTTTGTACTGAAAGTATTATTATTTATCTTTTTATATAAATCTTTTTATATAAATCTTTTTATATGCATTTTATATAAATGGATCGTCAACAATGTATTAAAAAAAATTAAACTAATATATCTTAACTGTAATATGCAAGAAATTGCTAAAACAAATATGATACATCGACAGATCATCTAGACTACAAAATTCAGCTTTTTTATAATCAGCATCAATATAAGTGGGGGGAGGGGAAGGTATTGTTGTTAATAAGAATTAATAAATACTTTTTACGGTGCATTCCAGTACCGCTCATTATATAAAACTAGCCGAGTAATAAATTAAACACACTTTCACATCTTTAATATCCTTTTGGGTTCCGCTCTATCGAATATCCGTTTCTTGTCTCACTTGGGCGCTTTAAATTTCGTATCAGTCAGCTTAATCAACTTTCATCCGGTCCCAATAAACAATTGTCCGAGCGCATTAACCTTGTACCGCGATGGTTAATGGACAGAGCAGCGATATAGTAACGAAAAAAATTAATTATATTACCCCTTACGCATGCAAAGAGAGGAGTCTCAGCATTTCTCACCGTGAAATTAACATTCAACTATCGTCAGCGAACCAGACCCGCAACGAGCATCATGGAAGTGTGCCACACGTTCAAGACTTTATTTTTTTCCTCAAGGCACTATTTTTCGGTAATTAGAATCATTGAATTCAAATATAAGTATGAGCTTTCGTATAAAAAAATTGCCTGCTATTTGCAATTGCAGTATTTTGAAAATCATTCCTCGAAATGATTTGGATTTCGTCCTGTCATTGTTTTCTGCGAGAGATTTTATGAGAGCTGACAGTCTTAATGAGAAACACTCGTGTAGTTTATACTTATTTAATTACTTGCTCCAAGTCGTGATTACCTCGTTTGCATATTGAATGAAAAATTTCATAGCCGTTTATAGTTTAAATGATTAATGTTCATATAAAATAACAAATGTACAATATACCTTTCAATTAAATTATTATTAAAAAGAAAACTTCATTTATAGTCATTTAGAGAAATATTTTATGTGTAGAGTAATAAATGTTGCTTAAGATAAATTTTTCATTGCGAACTTCTTTATGCAACGTAAAATTATAATAACAATTAAAATGTACATGATGCATAAACAAGACTTGGCATTGTATTTTTTTATGAGTTTTACCTTTAGATTTTTAATACAATATTTATAAATGTATTAAGGTAAATATACCTTTTTTCTTATAAAAATTTGAATATTTATTACGTATACTACTTGAAACTTGTATAAACCTTTAAATATTTGTATTTTATCCGCATTTTTCGCTTCAATCGTTATATCTTAAAATATCAAAATTATAAGCAATAATCTTTATTTTTATAATTTAAGAATAAATATAATATTTCTTACAAGAATACTAGATAATATATCATATTTTTACAGTTTCATTTTCTCAATTATATCATCATATATATATATATATATATATATATATATATATATTGATACTTTAATTAATTTGCAATCTATGGCGTGTGCGCGCGCGCTAATATATAAGAGGGCGTTTTTACAAAAATAAAATATCATTAAGTATTAGAGAAGTATCCATATAAATCTATATATTTGAAAATACTTATGTCATTGCATGATTATGAAACTAATTATAAATATGTTAGCTTATCGATATTAAGTAGTTCTTTGTAGTAAAAAGGCATGTTAAATATACATTAATCAATTCATAAATAAATAAATAGAAAATGAAATAGAAATAAAAAGATAATTCAATCTTCTTATAAAAGTAATGTAATATTGATTTTATATATTTTTAATAATTAAAATTATCATTGAACTTATAGAATTTAATATTACCATTATACTGAATTTCTTCATAAAATTCCACCAACAGTTTCAGTATTTGCCTATATGCATTCATCAATGTAAATACAGGAAGTAAAAAAAAATAGCATCACGGTACCTATCATAATTTATTTATCTTTTAAAAATTTTCGAATTTACTTACATAAGTTAAGTAGTTACGTATTTCATAAAAATAAATAATATTTAAAAAACATTCATGTCTAATAATATACAAAAATAATACATAAAAGTATGTTTAAATTTGTATTAGGTATATTATCACCTGTATTTACACATATACAAATTTGTATCGAAATTAATTATCGAAATGAAAACAAATTGTTTATATTTAATATACTTCATTTACCGGGAGTTTTAGATGCATTTGCAAAAATATCTAATTTATAAATACATACAGTAACAAGATTTATCAAATTATTTGATTTATTTTCTTTATCTAGAACACACGCTCCTTTTTCATCAAATTACAAAATATATTTTGTGAAAGTTTTCATAATGGAGCTTGACTATTATTCAAATAAATTATTTACTTCAAATATCCTAATAGCATGAATTTATCGAAACAATTAACATTATTCTTGACCATATACAATATACTTTAATGAGCAAATTGAATTTTCGAATTCTCTTGAAGTATAATTGACAAAACAAAACAAAAATACATAATTTATGAAACAAGTGTCAAGAGATTTCCTTTGAAATGAAATTATAAATTTAGGAGGTCTAAAAATAAAATTAATTAATTTATTCTCTAATCATTATCAATTTTTGTAACATTCAAAAATATATTTTAAAGATAAAAATAAAAATTCATGCAGTATTATTTAACTTATATTACTTGAGTTTGAAAAATCGTATGATTAATACGTGATACTAAAATATATACGACGTTATAAAAGCAAGATTGATTCGTATTGCTTCGAGTCCTTTGCCATTATTTTATTTTTTATTTTTCTAAGTATTTTTTGAAAGTATTGATTTTTAATACAAAAAAATAATTGTTTTAAAATAGAATTTAATTGAAAGTGTACGTATTTTTTTTAGACAAATATATTATTTAATTCAAATTTAAATAATTTTTCAAAATTGAAAGTATACCTATATATAATATATTATATTTATTTGATTCTGTTATATTCTGTATGAGCTATAATACAATAAAAATCGGACACTTGAAAAATAAAGAAAAAAATATGTGAAAAAGTCATATAATTATAAAATATGTAAGTAGATGAAAATTTTTAATAATTCAAACAGAAGCCTTAAATTTCATAAACAATAGAGAACTTATCATTTTATTTATTATTACATATAATATATTATGACTATGATTTTGTTTTCTTAGTAGATAAAGAATTGATATAATTTAACGATTATTAAAATAGTCAAGTCGTATTTTGGATTGCAAAACTCACACAACATTTAAAATGAATATATCTACGATTTTCAATGCTTTTCTAATTTATTTGTAGAGGCTAGCATAACCGCAATCCTTGCTGATATCTCATACAATGAGAGAAATAAATTACAAGGCACCCTCTATTGGTTATGCGGAAAGTATAAAAACATAAAAGAAACTGACAAATGGCAACCACAAAAATAAAAATCCAGTAATAGAAAGTGAGAATTAAAGATAGTACAATAGTTTGAAACAAAATAGTTTAATGAGGATGTGCCTGCTAGAAGTCACAGAAATATTTAGAGAACTTATAATTTAAATTGCATATATAAATCGAATAAATATAATTGATACAATCTAAATAATGAATAACGTGTATTATACTATTATTCTGAACAAAAGTGAAAATAACTAAGTCCGTTAACCAAATAGGAAACATAAGAGATATGATCAGATCGATGGAGGACATTCGATAACGAGGTGCGAGTGGAACTTCTATACTTTCAAAATGCTAAGTGAGTTATCGACTTATATTTGATATCTACGAGTACAAAGGCATTTTTTAACAAAATCTACATACGAATCGACATAATTTTACAAAGCTATACATATTATCTATCAAGATCCCCGACATCTATAAACTCCTTCATGGTTTTATGGATCTAGATATATTATATCCAATGCCAGAAATTATGATCGAGTATCACTCGGGCTAATAAAACTATGTTGTTTTTTGCAAGCCTAACCGCTGGCTAGTTCCCGCGTGTAAACATAGAATACGACCAGATAATGGATCTACATTCATAAAACTACGGAAAATCCTATCTACGTCTCGAAATCAAGGACTCAGTGTACTATACAGTAAATCACATTAAATTGTTACATTATGATTATGTTATAATTTATTATCATCATAAAAATAGAAAATCAGTTTCGATTATACTTGCGTATTATTTTAATGAATTTTACTTTATTATAAGAAAAAAGTTAGTTGCTAATATTAAGCTTATATTATTTATATTTTAATATTATTGATTTGAATATGCACTTGAAAGTCATTTTACAGATATCAGTTTAAAAAGAAAGACGTAAATTTCAAAAGACATTTGCATAGTACTAGTATGTAATAAAAAATAAGATTATATTAATATTTATCTGAATAGATGCGATTTTTTTTCAAATTATGCGTAGTTACATTACTAATTGAATCTTATTGCGATTTTAAGTTATATAAGATATAATCTAAGACAAATTTTTCAAGTCAAAGAAATAAATTTTAATCCTTTTACTTGATTATTCGCGTTCCATTTTCTACCTTTCAATGCATCTATTATCATTCTGCTCCACTTTCCGCAAAAAATCTCAATGTATGTCGAAACATGAATATGGAAAATACGCTTATCGAGATTATCTGGCTAAAATTTTTCAATAAAAATATGAATTTTGAGAAGCTGCTGAAATGCCAATGATCCACGTGACTTACAGCTTGGTTTTTCTTATTTGCGCTTCTCTCAGCTGATGTCCCGAACATTAGAGATGCCTGAAGAACATAAATTTGTGTATTGAATAAGAGCTTTAGAATATAATATATCCAGAGATAATTAAAAACTGAAAAATTAATTGATTATTTGGAAAGAGAAAGGCTATAATAACAATTTTGCGGACAAATAAATTTTTATTGATTATAGTGGATGATCGTAACACGGTATTGCTATGCTTTGTATGGTGCTTGATTAGTTGTGCAATATCTGCGCGACACTCTTGCAAGCCATTATACGTAAAAGATGGGGGCAGAAACTGATCGTAAGAAAAAAGTAAATAAAAATTCAACAATAGGTAGAGCACTAAGAGGAAAAATAAAAGAAAGGAAGAGAACGAGTGAAAGAGGAAGCTGAGACAAAAAAGCGGAGCTCGCCGAAAGTAACAGTACACTTACAAAAGAGAAAAATTTCTCATGGCTCTGACGGACATTGGATTCATACAACGTAAACAATGTGAGTACTACACAAAACAACAGTTGAATTATATAATTGAAGTTCTATATAATAGTTAAATAAATAACTTCTGTATGATATAAGTGATACAAATCTATACTATCAATTTGAGTAAGCCTATAACTTAATTTACCATCTACTTATAATTCATAAAAATAATTAAAATAATTATGCCTCTAATAACTTAGTATAGCAATATCATTTTTTCAGTTTTATTATTGATCTTTTTGTAAATGAGTCACTTCGATCTAGATTAAACTATTACATTATAATTGAGTGTACATATACAATCGAATTAGTTGCTGTTCGTTTTAATTAAGAGTCTAGCCGATTAATAATGTAATAGAGAATTTAGTTTGAAATTTTTAATAACTAAAATAATAAAATCATTTTTATTATACAAAACATTTTGAAAAACCAATGAGACCTTGAAAACCTCACATAGTAATTAAGCAATTCAACGTTAAATAACATTCAAATACTTGGTGCAATTTGTTCACAATTCTCAGCTACCCCTTGGATCGACACATTAAACTCAAGCCGCAGAAAATGACGAATGAGATACAACGAAAATGAAACAAAAGCCACTCTCAGAGAGCAGTCCGAGTTGATCATTAAAGCACTAAGTCACTACACGAGCAGACAATAACTGGACGTAAGTAGAATCTACAAGGTAGAACCGCAGAATCCACAGTTGATTCGACTGGTAAGACCGACACCGGTAAAAAGTGAAGAATATCCGAGTAATTCTCGTGTAAGTGATAGGTTGAGGGAATACGATTGTACCATAAGAGTAACATTAACGTTAACCATGCGTTTAAAAAGAAATAACGAATGCCGGAGAGAAAATAAGTCTTTGTTGCAAGAAAATTGATATGCTTGGAAGACTCATTAAATTGTTTATCTTCTGATATCTTTAGATAGCGCATTTGCCGTTTGGGATTTATTTTGCAGAAATTTTAAAATAATTTATTTAAAATAGTTATCTATTTAATAGCATTGTTATTTGAATGAAGTCTCAAGGAATAAAAAGTATCTATTGATATATTTACTGTTGATCAATGAATGTTGTGTATATCACATTCTATTTTGTTAAACAGTAATTCTTATACAAATAATTTCTTACTAACAGCAAAAATATATCTTATGCCACGTAAACAATGCTAGAGCGTCTTACATAGGCTCATGTTATAAGTTACCAACTTACTTATGCATATAAGTCTTTACGTTTATTATTAGCTTAATTAAAGAATTGATAAAATCAATTGATTCTTTTTCATTTAACATTGAGTTATATTAAACGAACTGAAAAATATATAATAGAAGAAATAAACCGGTCGTTATTATAAATCGTAGGGTGTGATAAAGATGTACAATAATGGATTTCAGATAACGGTGACTATTGATGTCAATATAAAGTTTCATTTGTCTTTCTTGTAATTAAAATTTCTTTTACAAACAGATAGAATTTCAAACCATTAATAGTAAATCACTTCATAATATGTGTATTTGTTTAAGAAGAATTTCCAAATGGAAAAGCGAATTTTCAAAAAAACATCCTATGCAGCTTTTTGATATTCATTATTATTTCTGCATTAATTACAAAAAATCACTTGGCATTCTTGTAAATAAATGAATATATTAATGATTCTTTTCAATATACAGGCACATTTTTAATTACTTGTAAAGCAATTATAACTCAATGAATAATTTAAAGGCGGGACATTTACATATTTTGCATATACCTATCACATAAACCTGTCTAAATTTGTTGAAATAATGTAATTCTACATAGGATGACATTAAATAAGAATTATTTTCAAGTTGAATCTGATATCGTGGCCAGCGTACGAAGATACAAGCACACTTCGTCCCGTTCGACTTTCAGTTTCTTCACTCAGTCGTATAGCTCACACAGCGCATTTTCACTTTCGTGCTACGGACGAGGCAACACGACATCCTAGCCAGTCATTACATAAACATTCGCCCGATCGGCGAGTAGCAATAGTAACGCAGCAACCACCTGTCACCTCTAAAACGCGATTAGAGAAGGAGAGGCTTGCATCTAAGGATCCGCGATTAAGCCATAAATAAATGGGAATAAGGTGGCCAGTAAATTTCCTCCTGATTAAGTGTAACGAGCGTATGCAGAAGCGAATGCCCGGCGAGCCGATAATTGGGCAATAAATCCTCATTAAACACGCGGTCCCGCAACATGTCGCGATCTTATATGTACCGAGAAGACCGTCGCTGGTTCGTGACGAGCGCGCGAGCGTAATCGGGCGCTAATGTCTGCGCGTTCAGTCCTTATCAAAGTGCACCAAAGACGGAGATGCCGAAGCCGCATAGCGTTATCACCAAGGCGACGCGGGCACGCAGAAAGCGCAAGGACGCAAACCTCCAGGATAATAGATGCTGCGGGAAAAGCACTGGATTAAAGGCCTGCGGTTGACTTAAATCTTAAGGATAAACCGGTTCTTTTTCCTTCTTTTGGTCCTTTTCTTCAACTCTGTTCGCCTCGGCTATAGACTTTTTTTTTTAACTATCGGCATAGGGAAATCTACACTACTGAATTTTCAAGTGGATTTGAAATAATTAACGTTCTCAGGGAACGTGCCATTGGGGAAAGTTCGGAATTCGTTCGGAAATCATAATCTTGAATCCTCTAAAGTACGACCTCGTGATTTTCCTCTTGGCTATAACAAATCTCTACAAATATGAAATGTTAAAATATATATTAGACATCACATAAATATTTACAATGAGATAGGCTTATTCATTTCACATCTTCTATTTTTTATGTTTATATTTATAAAAAGATAATATCTATTAAAAATAAAGATCTATTATAAAAAATTTTAAAACGCTAAAATTCTAAAATTTTTAATATTCTAAGAACAAAAGTATATATAAATGAATTATAACACAGTTAAAATATATACGTGAAATATATAACGTGAAAGCAATCACTTATTCGTACTTTTTTTTTCTTTTATAAAAAGAAAATTTGAAAGTATATTTTATTAAGAGTATTTTTATGTGTTTTATAAAATGCAAATATTGTTTAAAATTTCTCCAATTTACGTAAGATAAAAAAATTATCAATTAAACATTCTATAATATGCAGGAAATAAAACGTGAATTAGTTTTAATATTAAATGTAATACTTTTCGTGTATTGCCGTACCAAAATAATATAAAGCATGTGTAGATGGTGAAAAGAAATTTTTTTACTTAAAAGTGATAATAAAAAAAAGACATCTAAATTAAATAATTATTTGATTGTTTAGTTTTATTTTTCATAATATAAATATTCTTTCGCACATAATTTTGAAAAAGATTTGTGTATTATAGCTATAAATTATTTATGTCGTTCATTAATATAAATTTGACGAACGTTAATACATATTTTGGGTCATACATGCCCAAATGAAAATTCTAATTATAAAGAATTTTATGAACTTATTCGCCATAAAAACTACCTCTCAATCATTAATATTGATTTGTATGTGCAAATACATGTAATATCATATTGTTTGAATGCCTTACATACCATTGTTATATCATAAAAATCTATCTTAAAATTCGACTCTCGCGAGTTCACGCCTACATACACCTCGACATAATGATAAATCCGTCTTAAGATTAAAAAAATATCCCATGCAAGGGAATCGAGTTAAATTGTTTCAACAAGAGGTTACATCAAGATGATATTTGAATCGGATACTTTACTTGAGTTATCGTACATATACACTAGGATATATTTAGGGAAGTCCAAGTTTCCGAGGTTAAGCAAAGTGTTTTGTTCAGCAAGTAATTTATTTATATATAGTGGTTATATTAATCACTATTAATATGTTAATTTTAAAAAATGATGTAAATTATTATTTTTTATAACGAATAAATTTCAAGGCAAAACAACAATGTGCCTTGGGCTATTGATTTATTATCGCATTTTTTATTATTCGATTGCTTGATATAATTGATTAAATGCATTTAGTTTAAAGTTTTCAATTGTTTTAAAAATGGTTCGACTCAATTGGCTAATTAATATTATATACAAAGAGTTAGGTATATTCTATTTCTGAAGTTAAACTATGTAAAACTTACATTTTTCCAAAGACCAAATGTTATTATAAATGTTAATAAATTTTTTATTGAATACATAATTTTCAGATAAATTCTTCATTTTTTTTCAAGCGCAATGATTATAAATAAATTATAAATAAATAAATTTTTTAAATTCGCAGATCAAATAAGTATTTAAATAAATTTAAATAATACTAACCATACACTTTAACTAGCACAATCAAAATTATGTGCACCAAATTTTGTGTAGGACATTGACATATCTATTGAAAATGCTTTATAAAACTACCATCAAATATATCGTAATATAATTCGTTTTTAATCCTCAAAACGATTACAGCAGCAAACTTAAGAGGTGCAGTGAGTGCTCACGAAAGTAAAAGGAAAACGCAAAGTTATGTTGCGCTTAAACTTCACATGTATCATGTTACCGAACAGTGAATTGATATGTGCTTACATATAATTGACACGCATCTAATCCTACAAATAATTAGCAAAAAAAAAGGTACTGTTCAGTTTTTAGAGTCTTGCATCAATTAATTCTAAACGACATTTTTTATTTATTGCTTAGGTTAGCTTTTATTTTCCTAATTTATGTTATGATAATGATTAAACAAATGTAATATTTTTAGATGTATATGACATTGTATCTTTTATTTGTAAATTCAAATTAATAATACAAACAACAGGTAAAGTCTACTGCTGTAATAATACTTCAGTCAATTAAATTCGTCACTAATTTGCTTCGTAAATTAAATTTTGTATCATTGTTTCTTAAATAATAAGTATTTACAAATACTTTCATTAATAGTAACGTTAAAACAAATTATATAATAAAAATAAAATAGCCTTAAAATTATTTACGAATGTTCAATTAGGAAAAGTATTTCAAATATTGAATATTTATTCAAATTAATTGTTTTAGTAGCATTGCATATTTTATTAAAACTATTTATTAAAAATTATTAAATGAAAATCTATTTATATTCAATTTGACATAAAATGAATAGCTTATCATCTTTAAATATTTAAAATAAATTACGTAAAATAATTATACTTATTAATATATTAGAAATTTTTTCTCTTTTTAAATTTGTGATATGTTATAAAAAATTGATCACTATTTTTAAAACACATAAATTATTCACTAATTGTAACGATAACTTTATAAGCATGTAAGTAACATGTTTAAATAATATTTCTATTTCTAAATAACTTTTAAATTATAATAAATCGATTTTTACAAACAAAAAATTGTATTAGGATTGTGTGCAATATAAATGTCATTACATTATTAAAATTAAATTATTTGAATAGTTAATTTCATTTCGAAAATGAACATTCTTAATATTCATGAAAATTACAATTCAAAGTAACACTCTGTAAAATTCATTTTAAGACAATATATCTAGACTTCAAAATGAATTTTTCAGTTTTATTATTAACAATAATTTAATAAATATTAATATATACATATATACATATATAATAAAAATTTCTAATATTGTTTTTACACTTTATAGTTATAGTTTTATAATATTTAATTTATATAGATTATTATTATTATTATATATGAATTGCAATCAATATCTTTTATAAAAATGTACTAGATTTAGTATAATAAGAATAGTTAAAGAAAA
The DNA here is from genome assembly GCF_000503995.2 of Ceratosolen solmsi marchali. Taxonomy (NCBI): domain Eukaryota; kingdom Metazoa; phylum Arthropoda; class Insecta; order Hymenoptera; family Agaonidae; genus Ceratosolen; species Ceratosolen solmsi. Next base: position 1,223,217 of record NW_011948441.1, read on the forward strand.
ATCGTGACTTAATTGAAAAATTAACTTTATTAATGTCAAATAATTGAAATGCCTTCAATGATTTTAAGTTATGAATTGAATATTGAATGTTCCTTTACGTTCCTTTAGATCGTATTTAATTATCCTTTGGTTAATCAGGTTGACCTCTTTTAATGATTGAAACTTATTAATTAATATGGAGTACGCAGCAAAAGAAGCTAATGATGAAATAGATTCCACTATGTGATGCACTTTTATTCGGCTTATATTATTATATAAGTTATTATATATAATATGTAGAGGAATTGATGCCGTATATATATAAATAGTTTATTTTTATATGAAATTTTTAATTCAATTCATCATACTTTATTAATATTCTATAAAGCTGTTATTAGTTTAAGGATTAATAATATTCAAAATATAAAATATTTTATAAATGCTCGGCTAGCAACAATACAAGCAATTATAGTATACGTGTATAAAATATATTTTATATCATAATTTATATGAATTTATAATAATTATTTATCAAATCGTAAAAGTAAATCTATACACCGTACAACCTAACTACTAAGAAATTGTAATTTATTTAATTATTTGTGCTATTTAATTACAAATAGTTAATAAGTTAATAAATTACGTAACCTAAGTAAATATTCAATACATATTTCGTATTAATAAAAGTATAATTGTCAGATACGTAATTATTTTTTTAAATATATCATGTGACCTCCAAATACTTGTTACTTCAAGTCGAATATTTATATTTAATTTGAATTTACAAAAGATGTACTATTATTTTAACAATTTTATCTATATCTAGTAAAATAATAATAATAAAAATATCCACAGTAATTGATTATTTTTATATAACTATATTTCTATGATTATTTTATCGTCAAAAATTGAAGGCAGCAAAATATTTTGAAATAATGCTATTGAAAATGTTTACAATACTGCTTATAATAATAACGTCTATAATAATTAAAAGTATTAATTGCACGTAAGTTTAATTCTTTATTATATCTTATTCTACTTCTATTCATCATCTATATACATTGCTGACATTTCAAATTAACTAAGCACATAATTCTTTTTTTTTTTTAAATAATTTTGAAGTCTAAAATTTCCATTATTAAACATAGATATAACTATTTATTCATTGAGTAGCGTACATTAGACATATTTCATCGCCCAGTGATTTTTATTCCCACATAATCTTGCCTGTTCGATCGATAACACAATTCCCTGCAGCGCCGCCAAAAACTATTATTAGCATCACACAGGCAAGCGTATCATTCAACATATATTCAACTGGTGAAAACAAAGCCATATCTATCTGTTGGGCCGCTTACCCTAGAGTGAAGAAAAATTCAAGACAAAATTGAAGGTATAAAGCGATAGAGAAAAGTGACCGCAGGGCGACGACGAGCATATCATATTCGTCTTGTGGATGTACGCAAAGGTTCCGGATTCTATATAGATTTATAGGATTCACGTCAATGTAACGGTGCATATATGTACATCATGTACCTCCTCATGCACTCTATTGCAATTATTTATAAGTTACAGGCGAGAGTGCACAATTAATTCTTCAATTCATTTTTTGAATATATACATATGTCAAAGAGAACTAAGGCAAGTATATCGATTGGATCTATAATAATTTCTCATACTATTCACATAAAGAAATTCATAATGTAGTTCTAACATAATTGAAAGCATTAGTTGAATTTTTAAATACTTACACTCTTATAAATGAAAGTGAAAAAACACTTATAATTATTTAAATTTTAAAATGTCATATATTCATGTTAAAAATTATTAAAAATCATTTTTTTAATTTTCTTCCACAATATCTTTTGCTGGAATTCTGATAAAATAATAATAAAATATATGTCTTATTCGTGAAACATTAGGGAGTTTAAAAAATTGAGAAAACAGATGCATTTTCTTATCTTCTCAAAGTTTTTATTTTTTTATTTACTATTATTAGAAAATAATATTTCATTTATTTACTTCTTTATTCCAGTTTGGTTGTTTTTCTTTAATATTAAGAGAAAAATAATAATTGTAAATAATTAAGATATTTTTATTTCCATATTTCATGAAAACCGTAGTTAATATATTTTTTTAATTTTTACGATTCTACAAATAACAAAATTATTTATAAATTCTAATTTATACGTTATAACGTAAGGAAATTTTTGTTTAAATTCTTTAAACTACATTTTTCAAAGTTATTGTACATAAAATCTATTCATAAGAGTATTAACGAAACTATGAAAATGTTCATTAATAACTAGCATAAAACATTTGATTATAGCTTCTAGCATCTTCCATTTTGTTTTTGTTTTAATTCAAACACGCGTTTAACATGTTTTTTACAAACTCGATATAATTTTATTACAGTTTTATTACAGTTTCAGTTTATTTTATAGAGTTTAAACTTTAAAATTTAAAAAAATTGAAAGTTATAAATCGCTTAAAAAAATTGTAAAACTATAAATCGTAAATAATACAATAATATACTAATATTTAACATAATTATATTTATTATATAATTTCTTTTGGAATGTTATATAATTGTTTATAAATGTTATATAATAATTTCTATGATAGCAATTAAATAGATGTAAAAAAACATGGTAAAAGTATTGAGAAAAAGCGAATTAAAATAAAATGATAGATTTTCTAATTTCTATTATATTTATAAAAATCTTTTTATTCTTTTCAATACCAATAATAATGTAACCATTCGCCATAAGCCAATAACCAACATCAGATTGTGTCGCAGCTCAGATATTAATTAGCCATCTGAATTGCAGTATGAACATCGAAGAGAACACTGATGCGCAACTTTCAATTTAGGTTAAACTTAGTTTTTATTTTTCGGTAAGCTGCATTTAAATACATTGACGTGTTCGTGCGTCCTTGAAATCAGGAGAAATGAACAATTAATAGCAAACTGCTAACTCACTAAAGGGTTATTTTATGATTTACGAATTTTTAAAACCTATGAATGCAAGATTTTTATGACTATATGTATAGTCGTTGTTAATTATGTTAAACTCATCCAGTAATAATTTTATTCGTTTCTTTGGCGACGCTCACGATGAATGAAATAAATGTGACACAGCGCGGTAATTAATGATCCGGAATGAAAGATTTTAGCGGTACTTTGAAATCATGCGTAAATCATAAAATGTACGAAGAATCCATTTATTATGTAAATGTATTATGAGATAGTTATTCATTATATTATTATTTATAGTTATTCATATAATAGATTCATAAAGATATATATTTATTCGTCAAGTAATAATTATTTTATTTGTCATATTACTTCATCACTAGTTATTTATAATTTTTTACTTTTGATAATAATCGGTAGGCTTTTATTCTAGACACAACAATTCAATTAAGCATTGTAATTGAAAATCAATAATTAAAACAAAATATAAAATAAATTATAAAATATAAAGATGTTTTCAATTTCTAGAAATTCTATCATATTTATATATGTATGTATGAATCCAGATTGTATAAAGATAAATATTGGTATGATGCAAATGGTATATTTTATAAATTCAAATAATTATGGATTATAAATTGTACAGATTTGAATTACTGAAACATAATATATAGAAAATAATGGATTGTACAGATTTTTAAGTATCTATTTAAATTTAAATAAATATTAAATTAATATTTCCTATTGGTAGTTAATTTAATGGAATAACTAAAATTATCATACACGAGTGATATTTACAATTTAAACCAGCTGAAATATAATTATTCAAATCTGATATTCTCAATGTGTCACTTCACGTAAATATAAATTCCATTATTTGTATTATAGCATAAACTTAAAATTTCTATATTACAACTTTAATTAGTTTATTTTGAACCGTACGACTAGCTCGCGCGTTTACATAACTTCCGGGGAGCTACACTCTTATTTACTACGGCTTATCAATTGAAGAGTTCGAAAATAGACTTATAAGCTTTGATCAGTTTTGAGCAACTTTGAGCTTTTCGATTCTTTTTACAAACATCCACTACCATTATTGTACCAGCCCCTGAATAATGTGGACCCATCTCTCGCCTCGCCGCGACAGGTGCAAATGTGGCGGCGGCAGTGGTCGTATAAAAAACAAACGAATGACGACGCGATGAATGGTGTTGGTGTGATGCCTGCGTGAGATGAGACGAAGAGATGAAAACCAGTTTGGCTAAAAACGGCGCACGCGAGCTACTGATTGTAAAAAAGCGACTGGTCGCTTCTTTATTTTGTCGGCTCAAGAGAGCCGGAAACGCAGATTATTTACAGGCTACGCGTATGCGTGAATGAATAAGAAATAGGAACCGGTAGAAGCAAGGTATATGACATGCCTTGCTCCTCTCATTCCCTCTCTCTTTTACTCTGCCTATGTCGTACATATGATTGGACATTGCATATATTTCTGACCTGCTAAAGTTTTTCGTTCACTGGGAACGTTATAACGCTCATTTTTTCTATTGTTATTTATTGCTTATATCAATGACAGTAATAATCCATAAGAAGCTATTTGGATTATGTATTTTAATTTATTTATTTATACAAAAGTTTTACTTAGGATTCAATAATCTTCATTAATTTTCATACGCTCACTACCTATTCTTCTCATTCATATATCCAAACATTATTGTATTGGATCTTTAATTCACTAATTAACTAAATCGCTGATTATTAACTGTTTAAATGTTGGCCAAATTAATAAGTTGGGAAAACGTTTCTATTACAAACTATCCTTAAACTTCATTTTGAAAGCCCTAAAGAATTTTCTAATAATTTAACATAAAATTTTAAATAAATAAAGCAATTTGAGAAACAAAAATGCAAAAACCAAACATAAATTTTAAATAATCAGTGGTCTCATGATGATTTTCACTGTTTCATATTGTAAATGCCAATACTTTTGCATATCAGTAGATGATCGACAGCCAATCTCACATATATACTTACAGATCCTTTATTTATGGATAAAGACTAAGGAAAAGTGGGGCGCGAATTTGTATGAGTTAATATATGTAAGTACAAAAGGGTTTTAACGGTGAATTTCTCGGTGGCGCACTAATATAAGGTTATCGAACTTGGTATGGAAGAAAAATTAATTTAAATAAATGCAATATTATTAAACAGGGGATTAAATGTTAGAAAATGTTTTTATGAGCAAAACTCTAATAGAATCTTACCTTTTAGCAGTTAAGATTCAATTTAATTATATCATAAATAATATTGAATGTTAATTTAGGAGAACAAATTATTTCATCTTACTCTACTAAAACTTTACTTTTATTCCAGAAATGTCAAAAAGACTTTAATACAATCTACTTTATAAACACTAACTACTTAATTCAGTAAAATATTAACAGAACCACTAATAAATTCTTTTTTAAACGGAATGCAAAATTTATATTTAAAAATATAATAGTATGACAAATTTTACTATTATACTCTTAAACATAAATTGACTATTTATAATTATATATATATATATATATATATATATATATATATATATATATATATCTAATTCGGCTTAAATAATCTATAAAATAAACCTGTACTCTCAATAATATATTAAGTTATTTAATGTAAATACTTTACAACTCAATATCATGTTTTAAATAAAATCAACCGAAACAAACAAATTAATATATACAAATTTTATACTAAAGTACAAAGTAATATCGATTAAATCGATCAGGAAATTAATATTAATTCGAATGAAATAATTTCATATAATTTATGGATAAATTATAAAGTGCATTTTTTTGTAAAATATTACATTGTTTATCATAATTTTTTTTTTAATACTAAATCAAAAACTTTTTTACCTGGATAATACGAATATTATAATTTAGATAAATTTATTGATACCCACCGAATACATAAATTACAAGTGTACATTACGTACTCAGCAAATTGCAATTTTTAAATTTCCTTCACAATCTTAAAATTGGAATTTACTAAAAAGAAAAGAAATCGTTACTGTTCACTACTCCAAGAAATTGGATACAAAAAACAATGGCTCACGACAACATTACATGGAACCAAATAACCTAACTTACAACTGGTTTTGAAGATCAGAAAATGTGTATGTATGCATGTAACGTACGTATATATGGATTTTTCCACACGAAAATGATATATCTAAAAATTAATAGGTTTTAGTCTTTTGGAGTGTATTTATCTTTCGAAAATTTTCAATATATTTTTATATATTAAATTTTTTGCTTAAATATATAATTTCAGTATAGTATAAGTATAGATATAAAGGCACATAATAATATGTACAAATCCAATGACTTTTACGAGTTAGTTTTGAAAGCCAGTAAAATGTATTTCAAATAATAGTGAGCGAATAAGCTGAATTATATATTACTCAAAATTTACTAGACCTTTGGAAGTATGATTTACTTTATTATTCACGGTAACAATTTTTTAATGTCGATTTAAATTTAAATTGCAATTTTACTACCAAAATATAAAGTCTTTTGCGTTTAATATTTGAATGACGTTATTCATTATATTAAAATCGAATTGGCTTTTATAAAAACGCAAATGCAATTTATTACATCAAACAATCTATTGTAATTTTAACAAAAGTTCAAAATATCTTTACCTACCGATAGAAACAAATGGATTTTTTCAAAGTTTTCTGAATGCAAATGATTTTATGTGCATCGTCCAAATATAAGCAGACACATTGTAGTATTCATGGACGGTAAAATACTTCGATAAAGTGCAGATATTCATTAGCTTTTCGATATGGAATAATCCGTACACAAACAGCATAGCCCTAAAGGAACGTCGTCTGCGAGCTTCGAAATAACTCCTAACTAATACATACATACATGCATTTATATATCCTTTTATTCGTCTTTCCTCTCGTATTCGCATCATATACTTACTTACTGAGCTCAGTGAGTAAAGTGGAAGCTGCACAGGGATGGAATTATGGAAATCGTGAACATGCTCAAGAGAGGCGATCTCCGTCTTGATCGATAATGGCGAAAAATGGCTCTTACGGACGAATTTACCCTTTATTTTATTTATACTTCTGGAATTTTACGTGAATGCAATACCTGAAAATCGAATGGTCGAGATGCTGATTTTTTCTTATTATCTTGCAGTTTAAAGGAAGTATTTTTAGTTAATTTAGCAAAGATTATAATAAAGATACTAAAAAGAAATGGTATTTTTCTTGAAATAACAATTTATGAACGACCATAGATAAAACTGTTTATCGTTTTATTGTTCAAGTAAGAAAAAAAAATGGTAAAAAAATGATAATTTCTGCACTTATAAAAAAAATTAGTTAACATATTTCAGAAAAAATTTTTATGAAAAAAAAGTATTTTATAAAATTCAAAGGTCTTTAAAAATTACAAAGTATATTTCATAAAAACAACTACGAATTATAGAAGAATAAAATTTGACATTATTTAGCATTATTAATAATGTATTTAAGATAAACTTAAGCTATAATTATATGAATAATAGTTCTTATATTTTGATAAATTCTGCCCTTAAATAAAATTATGAAATAAAAAGTAAAACGAAATCTATGGATACTTTGTATAATTGTACAATTATTAGTTTTATCTAAAAATCTATATGTAATTAGAAAAAAATATTAAGCTTATATAATTTCATTGCCACATCATATGGCTTTTTTCAATAAATTGCAATATATTCATGTAAAAAGTTTCAGTAAATTACAGCTATGTATAAGAATTAATTTTTCTATAAAATTGTCGAAAAGAAACAACTTATTTGATAAAAATAATTGATATAATTGATACTACCTTTGCATACTAATAGCTGCTAAAAGATAAAAAACAACGTAATTTCAGTTTTGCAAAAATATAAAATATAAAGTACATGATAAAAAAACTTTTAAAATGTTCTAAATTATTAATTATACATTTAACTATAATGTAATATTTATTATAGTTATAAAAAAAAAAATCTCTTATGAAGCAAATTCAAGACTAATAATTCGAAAAATCCTCATAATATCAAATTAATAAAATAAAATTTTTTTAAATTTTAGTAATTGCTTTTTTGGAATACTAATAATGGTAAAAAGTAGAAGGATATAGTAAATATAATAACAATTGAAAAAATTCGAAGAAAAATTAAGAAATGTATAATTAAATATAAAATATCATAAATTCTTCAAAGTCTTCTCAACAAAGAAAATTATTTATTACAATTATTCGAAGAAAAGTAATTATAAATATTAAAAATTTTAAATAAATAAAATAGAATTATAAAATTGAAAATTTTACAAAAAAAAAACTCGTTTTACAGTTAAAATATTTTTTCTGAATAATATTTTAAAGATAATTATAAATAATATATTCATTAAATAAAACATAATAATCCATAAGTTTTATTTAATGAATTGTATGTTGTACTTAAAAACTCTGTTTTTATAATTCTGATAAATATTTATAAAAATTTGTATTCAATTAAATAGAAATTTGTTCGCAAAACCATAATTAATAAATACATCAGCAATGTCTTTGATTTAAAAATTAAATAGTTTTCCAATATATCAATTTGAACATACAATTAATTAATTCAAGAATACTTACTATCTTATACTATCAGATGGCATGGAAAAAGTACATTCATTATTAAAATTACAATGTAATAGGGTAAACAAATGATTTAAGAAAGTACCACAGAAACGACATTTACCATTTACTAAAACTGCATTTGAGTTCATATTTAAAGCTAGAAAGATTTTAGTAGTTGGCTCGAAGACGATTTTGTTATTCCAAACAAATAAACCGTAAGCTTTATGAGGGGATTCGGCAAATCGTCGCACAATAATGTAAGCGACACGATGCTGTTAAATGCTCTCTCTAATTTTACGATTCGCCAGCGCATAGATGCCACGACGGTAGATTTACGATCGTCGGCGATTCTCACCTTCTTTCAGTGAGATAATTACACATGCCTTAAGAAGACACTCGTGGCGCATCCATATTTTAAAGATAGAGGTCCGAGTAGCTCGTAGCTTTCGTTATTTTGGAGCGATGGAACGGCGCCCGCGGCCCGTTATTGTCTGCAAACAAAAGGACAAGAAGGAAGGAAACATCTGATAAAAAGTATAACAGTTGCCGGAGTAGGTAAGCTTCGTAGAGGCGATCTTTTACGCTTAGCTCTCAAATTTTATGGAATTACAATACAGCGATCCCATGGATAAATTACGATGGGCAAAAAATACCTTACGACTTATAACGTAGCTTTAAAATTTTCTGACTGCATTTTTATTAATCCGTAATGCCAAGGGTCACTCTATTTAATTCATAATTTCTGGTTGATAAACAATTTTTGTTTAATGTAGGTAAGTTTAATGTAGGTAAGTAAGGTTTGCTTACTCTATATTTTAACTTGACGCCTGCATTCGTTTTATTCCAATGGCTCTCATACGACTGTATTTTATGCAAAGATGTAAGGGGAAATTAAAGTATAAAGATAAGAAAATAAGTAATTGTAATAATCATTAATATTTTTCAAAATTTACATAACGTTTAGACTAACCTTCAAAACTTCTGAGTAACTCAGAACTTATCTTTAAAAGGAAAAACAGTTTTTTCACAATTTTATGTCCACAAATAAAACTAATCTTTACGATCAATTCAATAATGCAAAATACTTTACGGAGATATAGAAGGAACTGAAATATTTTTACGTAATTCTACTTATGAGGCCATTAATTTAATTAATTTCTAGTATTTATTTTTTATAAAACTTTTTGAATGTTTTTAAATCGTATTTACAAAACTATATGGCTATGCAGCTAATATCATTAATTTAAAACAATAAAATATTTTTAAAAATCCTATATAATATTGTTAAATGATAAATTTATAATGTAATTTTTTTAACCCATAATTTTGGTATGCATTGATTACTTTTATATCTTTAATCTATTTTATTTATGATGAACTTTTATTAATGAAATTTTTAATATTTAATCTATTTTGAATGCTATAAAACTGTATACCATGTTTTATTTCTTTTATTATTTATGTATTTTTCCTCAAATAGAAATTATATTCATAATTATAACTTATTACAATGAACTACAACTAATTATATTCGTCATACTGTACTAGACTAGTTTATCTATATAATTACATTAAGATTACTAAGCTCAAGTTTTTAATCTCCTTTAGTTAACACGTAATAAATACACATAAGCATTGCATGAAAATATTTCCACTGCATTACAATATTGTAAATATTACTTTTGATCTGATTTTAAATGTACTTGGACATTTTTAATACTAAATATTAAATGAAATAAATATATAATAATAAGTGACAGACACAATTTTAGCTCTATAAAAACATTAAAAATAATATCTTGTGACAAAAAAGTCTATCAGAAGTTTGAAATAATATTGCCGTCGAAACCTTTAAGCGAGAAGGTCATTGCCAGCAGGAGCCAAATGTTTAAAAGTATGAATTAATACACAACACTTGTTAATTTGTTAAATTCGATTACGTAATAAGTGCAAATTCATAACATAAAATATAAATCTAAAAAATATCATATCTTATAATCAGAAGCATTTTATAATTAAATATATCACAGAACTACTCGCTTCTAATTGCATTTTAAGATATATAATTAAAATAATCGTTATATATTTCAATTTTAGAAATCCTACTAATATTGCGTAAATCGTAACTAGTATTTATGGTGTTTATAGAATGTATTTTGATATTTTTAAACCATATATTATATTCTTTCATTACATTTTTTATTATTTTCTATTAATACAGTATTCAAATATTTTGCATTTTACTACGAGACATTTAAATTAATATAAGCTTTTAAAAGATAAATCCATTAAACATTAGGCAACGTTTTTAACAATAGTAAAATATTTTCAAAATCGCCTTAAACACGTAAATACATTTGCAATAAAATAAGAACGCAAAAGAAAATTTTATTCCATATGTCGATTCTCGTGAATTCGCTAAAGAAAACTGCTGATCATGTCTCTCGCTACATAGAGGCCGAAGAAAAAATGGATAGAATAAATAGAGGCCGTAACGTCGTATTACTCATCAAAGCACGAAACGCTAGACAAACTGGAACTTTAATGAGAAAGTAAGTGTGCACTTCACTTTATGGCTTACTTCGAGGAGAGCAGCAGGGGAAAATGGAGTTTGTTCACGGCTGTTGCTAGAACGAAGACGCATTGCCTGCGGATGTGCGTAGGGGTGTGCCAATACTTTGACTTAAGGCATTTTATATAACAATTAGCTTATATAATTCTGCTGATAATATAAATCAAATTTTATCCATATGTTCCCCATAATTTATTAAGAACAAAGGGACGATAAAACAAGGTGATCAACGCCTCTTAATAATTAAAATTCATAATTAAAAGTTTTAATTATAATTTTGGTGCGTTTTAACTAATTTAATATAACAGTTTATTAATTTAATACCTATTAATTTAGTACAGTTGATTTTAAAGTGTTCGATATTATGTATGCATATCAGTAGACAAATATTTAAAAAAACAAATTATTACTTTATCATTTGGAAGGTTTGTAATTATTAAATTAAGTAGGATATAATAGTAATTTACTGTCGCAGATTGAAGTTAATAATTAAAAAGTTAATTGCCAATATTAATCGTGCTAATTAAAATTTTATTGACATTGATAAAAATAGTAATTATTTACAACAATAAATACTTTATATATTAAAAATTAAAATACTACACTACTAGAATAAAGTAAAGATTGAATTGCTGCTAAAACCAGAGGAATACATTAAATATTCAGTATTTTGAAGTTAAATGAGGAAACTGCAAACAAAGGAAAAAATATCTTCTCAAGATATCACACAATATGTGGACAACAAATCAAGAATTAACATCGTCTTTTAGCGTTTAATAACTTATTTTTCAAATGGTCTTATTAAGATTTCTGAATGCCTTTAGAAAGATATATTTATTAAATTCCTCTTCACTTTAAAATAAAGTTTTTCTTTAAGTAATTTAACATGAATATTAATTAACTATTACTATTATATCTTTAAATCTCCTACGTGTGCTCTCATTAAAGAAATATTCGTATGTCTAATAATTTAATTTAATTTCTGTATTAAAGACAGCTACTTTACTTATTACACAATTTACTTGTTTACTTAACGCTTGTATACATATATGTATGTATGTATCACATATTGGATGTAAAAAAGGAAATCAAATCTTGGGATAATATATCAATTACAACGATAAATGGCAAAAATAAAAACAAATGTATCAAGCAATATTCTAATTATTAACTGGAACGGTTTCACACATTAAGCTAGTTGAAACAAGAATTTGTAAATAATGTTTAATTAAATCGAATCGATCAGATTTTGAAAAATTCCTAGATTTTGGCAAATTCCTAGATTTTTGCAATGTACCTGAATTATTCCGGTTCTTTTCCGTTTTCCGTCCAACAACCAAAAATCACAATTTTAAATCTCAATAATTACAAATCCTAAAATCCAAAACCTTAAGCATTTTACAGGAGGCGGCATGGACATTTTCATTTCTAAGCCGCAAAATGACCTTATTCTTGCTGTGGTCGCAACTTTAAACATCAATTTCTTTTTCACAAGATGAAAAATCATTTTGCGGTTCTCTCTAGAACTTTACCCGCTGTCATCGACAAATCTAGGATGATCGAAGCTTTCTTCCAGTCTAGCTCTATTCGCTGTTACGTAGTGCCCTCAGTATTACTAATATTCAATATTTTTATCTAATCGTATGAATATATTATGTTTTTTTAATTTGATTGTTTTATAGCTTATTATACTTGAAGTTTACTTGCAAGTAAAGGCCAGATTGGAATAAATATGAACATGTTGGTTATATAAAAGAATTCTGCAAAGCATGGAGATTGAGTAACTCACTAAACATTATTTATCCATTTCTAGGTACATCGAATGATAATATTTCATCCACTTTTATTTTTCACATTGTCTTTTTCGAATTAATTGCCATTCGAAAAACTTAATATAAGTATTATAACTACATCTTGATAACACAGTTAAGGAACAAAACGAAACTTCAACTCTACTTCCAATCATTCAAATTTTTGCACAATCCCAACTCTTAACTTAAAAAATAAAGGACAAACCATAATTACATCAACTTAATTCGTCGAGTTAAATATCGTAATCAATCCACGTGAGAATATAAAAAATTTAAAAAAAAAACATTTAAAAATGAGCGTGCCTCGTGGTTGCATCTACCAACATGTCTCATGATTCGCGCAAGCAAGACCAAGGTAATTAATATTCCGCAAATCAGTCGCATTAGAGGCAGCTGAACAAAGAATAGATAAGTCAAAAGGTCTATCCTAGAAAGCATAGTAAAATAATCGACATAACTGAGCCAATAAATAATAAAGTCTCGACGCCTTACTTCCGCGTAGGGCGCAAAACGTGACGAAAGTTGACTTATTGGCTGCTCTACGCTGATGCTCATCGCTTCGTGAATGTGACCAAGCAGTTGAAGGAGGAAGGAGGAAGGAAGAAGGAAACTCCGGGCAATCTTCCACTCTATCTCTGACGTAGCATCGCAGTTTTACCGTATGTTCATAAGACGATTTCTACCGATATTTTTAGAGACGTATGCACTATTTAATAATCGATATATATATATATATATATCAAACTCAACAATGGTCAGTGAGCTCCGTTGAGAATATTTTTTTCAATTTCTAAAATCAATTTTTCTATGCTTAGACACGTCCTTATATGTACGTGTAAAAAATAAAACAAAAGTACTTTGTTGTTTTTACATAATGAACAATATTTACATAGTTTTTGTTCTTTCAAAGATAATGCCAATAATGTAATTTTATGTTTATAAATTAATTGTCGTATCTCTATTCGCTAAGAGCAAGTGTGTAAATATTGTTCGTTATGATTAATTCGCACTTTGCGTACCGCCTAAATAACAAAAGATACTCTTCAAAAATCTATAATTGGAATCGAAAAATAAATTAAATTAATAATAGTGATAAAAGGGAAAATATAATGAAATAAAATACACTAAATGTTAATTTAAGGAAATATAAATAAGATTGAGGTAGATATTTGGAGAGAAAGAATTTGCAAACACTTAAATGAATGGTATTATAAATTTAAGAATAGTTATATCCCCAAATTATTTTTCAATGAGCTAACCGAAAATTATTATTCGTCCCCCTCCCTATCATACCATTCGTCTTACTATATCATACCATACTTACACATTCGTTGAATACGCTCAAAATAATAATACGAATGGGGAAAAATTATACTACAGGGAAAATAGACAGATAGAGATAGACAGATAGAGATAGATAGATAGATAGATAGAGAGAGAGAGAGAGAGAGAGAGAGAGAATACAAAGTAGAAAATATAAGAAATTATGGGAACACTCACCTCACATCTCGATGTGTCCAGTATTTCGACCTCGGTTGTAACACTGTCGATGGTTACGCTATGCCGGTAGAGGAAATCTGCAACATAGAGAGCGAGAGATTAGCTTTGACGGGGTGATGTATGGGTACGACGCCGATCCACCCGCGGATCGAATTTATCTTCGCGAGCGATCGATGCGGCAAATACCTTTTCCCGAAGGGGAAGTGGCATTGGCCTTTGTAATAAACGTCGTCCCTTGTATTTCACGTTATTTTTATAGGGCTGCTAGATTATGTGATATCGTTCCTCGTACTTTACGTCCAGAATAGGAGGCTGTTCTTTTGACAGGACGATGCATAAAATAGTGCCGACTAACACGTACTATTAAGAAATGGAGCTTGCGCAAGTGTTGCACTTTTTGGTTAAACATTCACTGCGGATATTGTGCGTATATGTTTTCGAAAAGCATACGAAAGAGGCTCTTTTTTGTTTAATTTCGTATTACGAGGAAAGATTGAGGTAAGCCACGGTGTTTGTTACGCATAATATTCTAAAATGCCCACTTGATACGTTTTAATTTTAGAATTTGTTGCGATGAGTAAGCAAAGCCAAATCTCAAACATCGCGAATTTTCCGGAAACCAAATGTTATTCAATGTAAATTACAACAAATATAAAGAAAAGAAAAAAAATTTGAGAACACAATGATTCTGAATTAATCGGCGAATCAACAATAAATAATATATATTTTTTAATCGCTTGCTATGTCGTAATCATTATAAAGATACAAAATTATATAATATAGAAAAATTTATGTATTATTATAATATGTAGAATATTTTTAATGTAATAAATTCAAAATTTTAAGAGAATGAACATTATTTGCTTGAACATACTTTTTTAAAAAACATTTCGTTATGAAAAAATAAATGAATAATCTATATTTATATAAGTGTAGTATTATTCAACAATTGTAAAGTCCAATATTTGGATGAATATTTTTAAAATAAAAAAAATCTTATTTTTATATTATTAATTTTTGTGATCCAAATGACTTCGTTAAGTTAAGAAATATTTTAAAATATTAAAATATCTGTAAAAACGTAATGATGTAGTATAATTGTGAATGTTTTTAGAAATAATTTCACATAACGTGAAATCGCATGAAAAAATTATTTTAATGCTAAAGACTTCTCGTGTTTATGCGACTACTATGGAAGTATGTAGGTGTTTCATTACATCATAATCTACAAATGTACATTTATATAAAGAAAACAACTTTTACCAGACATAAAAAATAATTATTACATAATACATGTAGCATTTAAGACCTAAATAATGTCAGTCGTTATGCATTGTAACTAATAGTGTAAATTAAAAAACCATAATAATTATGTAAGAAAAAATTGACATAACTATTGCACTAATAAAAAGACAAGTAAAATGTACGACGGTAAAGGAAGTTTGATGTAATTGTAATTTTTTAAAAAGAAATTTACAAGAAAATTTCCTAGTCCTAAAAATTTGAAGAAAAGAAAAATAATAATGGAAAAATTCAATAAGCCTGTATTGTTGGTGCGAACATTTTACGAAATAAAGTTTGTAAATAATGGGGATTTATTTTGAAAACATGTTTCCGGAATGTCGTCGTCGCCCGTGCCTTCGTAGTAAGAATATAAAAAACGAAAGCGTCGGGAGACAACGGCGACATCAGTGCTAAGTAGATACGAATAAAATGAGAGTAAGAAAAAAGAGGAGAGGGCGGAGGTTGGAAGGCGGAGAAAAGTTGCGTACCTTGTCTTTCACCCATGTACGCATTTTCCTCCCGTAACATAATGCCATAAGCGATAAAGAGAGCAAGATAATGTAAGGAAGATGAAGATAATGTTTTTTCAAAACATTGCCCTGATGTACAGGACTTTTATTTATTTCGCGCGAGCTATACAATATTCAACATTTTTAAGTGGCTTGGAACATTTATCAATCAAAAAGGATGCAAGGAAAAAAAATATATGTAGAAATATGTAGATTTTGTAAAAGAATCATATTATTTCCTCTAATTATATGTATTCTTTTTTATAAAAGAAAACCGATAAATGCTTATTAATATATTGTTTATTGATGTTACATCGCACTTTCATGAACGTATAACAAATTTCAATTTTTAACCGTTAATTCCAATCAATTGGAGCTAAGCTACTGTAAGCTTAAGCTACTGTACGACATCGATCCTTTACATTCTTTATATTTAGAAGATCATAATTAATAGTAATTTTAATATTTATATGAGCTAATAGTCTAATCACGATGTTTAAAACTCTGAATAGAAATCTGTTATAATTCTGTTCAATATCTGTTAAAGATAAATAAAATAATCAAAATTTGGATGAACGTTTTAATGTTTTTTCAAAATAAATTAATATATATATATTTATTTATTTATTTACGTTAAATTTATTTATTAAAACACTTCTAAATAATAACCTATTTTATTATGCTTATGATTACAAAATTGTATGTTTCTTAATGTATTTGGGATTCTATAAATCATTAGAACAATTATTTCATAATTGCATAGTTCGAATAATTGAGAATAAATGATTTGAGATGGAAGTCGCATATCACGAACTTTTTTCTTAACATCTAACGCACAATCATCATCATACGATCAGAGAGTCTTTATAATTAATCAAAACAATCATTACGCTAGAACAAAATTTTAGTTATTCATTATCTGTCGCTTTAAGTGTCATGTATACATAGAAGTTTCTACTCTTTTGTTTACAATAATACATATAATTGGAAGTCTTCCTTACCCAAGGCTAATATTCATTATATACCCATAGAGTATTACATACAATATTACTGGTATTAATATTAATATCGTTTTTTAATAATAATAAAATTTAATATTACTATTATTAAATCTCTAAATAAATTATCGATCACTAATAATCCGATAATTATGGGCTTTAAGTAAATGGAATTTCAAAAGTATATTACAATATATAATTAAACTGTATAAAACTTTTATGAAATATTGTAAAGCTAAAACTAAAAGAAAAATCATAATTCGATGGACACCAATTTTCAAAATTATATTAAACTACGGCGAATTTTATGAAATAGAAATATATGATAAAAATTTTACACTACAAAAACGAAGAGGTTCTTATTGACTTTGAAAATTATCTACAGATACATACAAAATAAATTTCCAACATTATAAGGAGCTCTAATCATGTTATAGATTTCAGATATTACATTATAAATAATTTATATTTAAAACATTTAATTTTGTAAGCGTTCCTAAATTCGGTTCTTTACTTCTTTTTTTATCAACATAAATTTATTTTAATTACATCGTTGACAACGACAAAATTATGTTATACCTTTCACTTTTCTGGCCAAATGTTTCCTACGCAATACGGCACGATTCATCTCTCGCATCTCGGTTTGTTATCTCCGAAAAGCCCTGTTAGAGAATTTTGCTTGCGTAATAAAACTTAGCAATCATGCAACTGCTCAATTTTATCGTTCTAAAAAGCTTCATGTTTTTGGCAGATATTTTATTGCAACTGTTAAATAAAATCATTCATTTACAGATGGACCAATGTCCATTAACTTAGATAAACTACTTTACTTATGTCTTTACATTTTATATATTTTTGAATTTCATATTAATCTACTCGAGTTAAAACAATATGTATGTTGAAATATCTTAATTTGTTTAAATATTGTAGATTTATTACTTTTTAAGTATATGTATATTAATTAAATTATATATGAATTAATTGATAGGAATTAAACTTACTCAATTGATCCCAAAAATGCATCAAGTACATTGACAATAATTGCTTTACAATCTTTTTCTTCAGTCATCAATGATTTGATAATCGAACCGATAAAGTATTAACATACAATACAATTACAGAATCCAAAGTTAAATCAAATAAACGTAGCATTTTTGTCACCAATATTATTAACAACAATTAAACTTAACTCTAGCCTCAAATATAGTAATATTTATTTTCATTTATAGTATGAGATATTTTACCAATAATATTACACGCAAAATAATGAAAAGATGATTTTATATTGAGTACGATGAACTATCTATAATATTTAATTGATGTAATGAAATTGTATGTTTTTAAATAAGAAGTCAATTACACTACGACTGAAATACAAACATTAAATCAAAATATTATAAAAAATAACAATTTTCGCTTAAGTATTTAAATATAATGATTATCTTCAGTAGATTATACCAGAAGCGTTTTACAAAATAATCTTACAAAGTAATCTAGAATGAGGCAATGGAATGAGTCGAAAGGTAAAATGGAAAATGTTTCGTGCATGCAGCCATTTTTAGTAAACTAAATTAAGATCCTTACTTTCGTTATAATAACCCGCGCGCTTGTCAGTCATTTCAGACTCCAATTTTTATATTAAAAGTATCTCTTCTTCATGGTTATTATCGATAAAAATACATCATGTTTAAAATGAAAGAAACTTCAAGAAAAGATTTTGAAGTGAAATATCATAAAAAAGATGTACATTTAAGGTAGGATGAAAATGTAAGTAATGCATTTTCAGGATAAATTACATTGCAAAAGTGCACAGAGCATTAAGAGTAATTTTTGGAATGGAAACTAAGTAAATATGAAAGAGAAAATGTAAGAGAATTCTAATGTACATTCTTAAATTAAAAACTGAAATTTTTCTTTTAATCGAACAATTATATAAACATGATTTAAAAATGAATTTAAATAACAAATTGAAAGGCTTCAATTTAATGTATTTCATGAATTAAAAAAAAAAATTATTCTAAGTGAAATTAATAAACATAGTATTAATTATCTCAATAATCAATTATCAATATTCAATAATCAATTCAATTCAATAATCAAAGTATCAATAATCTCAAATCAAATCTATTTGATTTGAGATTAAGTAAATTTTTTAAATTACATTGTTCTTATTTTGCCAAATCATTAACAGAAATTACAAGATAACAAAAATGTATAGAATTGCAGAATCAATTAATTTCCTGATTAAAAATTATATCTTATATAATATGATATAGCAATATATAAAAACGTAATTATATTTAACAACTTTATTTTTTAAACAACGCATTATTTTAATAATTACAAAAATATTACTATATGAACATTTTGGTAGGCATTAACAAGATAGAACTCGTAATTTATCATAAATCAACGATGCCACGGGACTTGATCTAAATATCTAATAAATGCAATAGTCTATGAATATTCATCTCCAACATTCGGTATTTATGAAATACATAATTGTAAATTACGTTTGCGAATAATGGTAACAGATAGGTACACTCGATTCCTACCACAATATTTTCTTTTTTACCCTTACATTTAAAGTAATAGAACAAATTATTATACTAACGCTCAGATCATCACCATCATCAAATAGTGAATAATATTTTAACACAGACTAATTTGATTCGCTCGCGTATCTATACACACTTTGTTCCTCAGGGTAATCTAATATATAGAATATAGTAGTAGCAGACCATTATCGCACATTTTAATAGTCCGTCGCATCCTCCCGTTTCATATCACAACTTCTGGAGAATATGCCCCACAAGTCCAGATACCCAATTCTAGATCTAAAACTTTTGCTTGTTCGAAGATAATTCATTTCTTGAAATTGTATTAACTGAATTAATTAATGAATTCTCAAGTCTATATACATTGAATTTTATTGCGAATTTTTAGAAAATAATTTTCATTTTAAATCTAATATATTCGATTTTGATCTTATCGCTTCAGTCCCAAAAAAATAAATAAACAAAAAAATTGAATTCTATATTTATTTCTGATTCTTCATAAGATTCACGACTATATTTTTTAAAAGTATATATATAAACTAAGAATTATCAGTTTAAAAACATTAATGTTCGACTACTAATTAATGTTTTAACTACTAATATATTCTATTTATTAAAAAATTTTACTATCTTTAGATTTCTATTGAATGTTTGAACAATTGATTATTAATAGATAATTACACGTATTTATCTATATAAAAGTATAACATAATTTTTAATTGAAAACAATTAATAGTTTTATCACTTTTTTTTATGAATAATTAAATTTATTGTTAACTTTCGTATACTGCACTTTAATAAAATTATTTCGTCGTGATTTATAAAATAGATTTACTATATATTCCTATTATTACAAACAAATTTTATCTTTAAAATATAACTTTCAAATAATTTACTACTTTACTTCCCATAATTGTAAATATTTATAATAAATAATTTATATTCTATATAATAATTTTTGTTGCATTCTTCTTTTTTAAAAATTCTTAATAACTAATATTGAACTATGACATAAAAAGGTAAATCGAGCACATTCATTGCCTATCACTCAAAAGGAAAAATTTAACTTTTATGATGTAGAACTTTTTTAATAAATAGAATCAACACTTCTGTACTTTGAAATAAAAGTGCTGCATCAAATTTTTTAAATCATTCAAGAAGTGATTATAACGGTTATGCATGAAATGAAATTCACAAATTGAAACAATATATATATATATATATATATATATATATATATATACAAGAGAAATATTGCAATTAAAACTTTACTATTTTACAAATAGCATTTTTTTCGGATATCATATAACAAAATTGGTTATAATTATATTTGCCTACATGTGTCTTAATTATAACTGCAGATGCACTCAAATGGTACAATTGTTCGCACATTTTATAACATGTAAATAGATTTAGGAAAGATAAAGAAATAGCTATTTTCTATTAATTTCTCTCTTCGTTTTTCATCTCCTATTTGCATTTGTTTATAAATTTGATATTTTAATAATCGTCTAGTATGCACTATTCAAATTGAGTCTAACTTTTTCTTTCAGCTGAACTTTCGACTATATATCATATAACACGTACATTACATGTTGAATAGTAATTTATTTTCTTTTGCATGATTTTAACTTTCACATTACATGGTTTGATTCTATTCTCAAGATATAATTATAAATTTTATACGCATCTTCGTATATTTAAAAAAAATTTCATCAATTTTGTTGTATTTTTAATGTATGTCATTTAAAAATGTTAAATATTTAAATTTAAAATTTGTATAAAAATTGCTTTTTAAGTTAAATTTACAATTCAAATATTGAAAAATATTTGTTCAATAATATCTGCTGCATCGAAATATAATGAAATTAATAAATATTCATGTTTTTTTTAATATAGTTTGATCAACTTACGTTTGATAAATCGAACAAAGAACTTACATTATTTCAAACTACATCATTTACAGTTTTGTAACACCTATCATATAAAATATGAATGTTAATAATAAAACATTAATAAGTGGCGATTCTATTTTCAATTCTTTAAACAAATATTTCTTCTACTTCTCCTCTTATTGAATTTCATGGAGACTTTTGCGTAAGTGTAAATTTAAATAGTAAAAACTTATCTAAATAGATTTTTAAAAAATTCTATAACTTATCTTAATGTAAATGTTATTTATCACTTTATTTTGACATCATATTCATTGACTTTTAATGACAATTTATTCATTGTACATCATTATTTCGGTTGCTATTTTGGTTAATAATGAATAATATAACAACAATGTATGCATTTATTATTTTAATTTTTTATTATTATTCATGTATCATTAATTTCATATGAATTATTGAAAATATTTTAATAAAATAACTTTTCATATTTTCTATTGCACTTCCTGCAACTAAGTCTATCTAAGTTTATTTATTAAAATAAGTTCAGTTGCAATTATGATATTTAACTAATATTCACATTACTTATATAATTGTTCTATTATAGACTGCTGTTTATTTATTTTTTCATAAAATGCATAATATGCAAACAAATCGATGAGTGAACAAAATCAAAGCATATAAAATTTAATTATATTTTTTAAATTATATCCGGTCAAAATTTACAGGAATTAATTTATATATTATATGTTAAATTTTCAAAAACTGATTGATTAAAATCCCTTTGTCATATGCTAAGTATACCGATACTGTTTAATACCATATATTGTAAAACGTATCTTATATAATTCTATTCATTTATTAATTTTTACAATACTATAAATTAAATCATACCTCTCTTGATATTTAAGATAATTAAGTCTGATATACAAGATGTAAATTATCTACTTATTTTTACAATAATTTTATATCTATAATAGATAAACTTCTTATATAAATAGATGTTATCTATATCAAACTGCCAAATTCGAAATGTAATAATACATAAACATGGTGATATGCAATAAAGCTTTATAAGAAATCAATCAAGTGTACAGACACTCTAGATTTCGATTATTATATATTTACAATCGTTTTAGAATGATCCTTCAAATACATTTATTGCTGAACATAATGACAGTATACATTTGCGGAAGCCAAGAAACTTCGTAACAGCATCTGGTAGTATTGATTCGATAATGTAAGGCTAAAATATCATAGTACTGGCATGTATAATGGATAATCACCGCTCTTATTTACAAAGTGCAATAGTTATATAATTATTAGAATTTCGCTCTGGAAACGAAAGATATTCTATATTATTCTTTTTAATTTATATTCAATCGAAGGCAGTTTAACTATAATAATATTTTTATTTCTAATAGTTCTTTCTCAATAGACTTTCATCTACCTTATTGCAAATAGTATTTCTATTATTATTCTTGTCATTTTAATTACTTTCTTAACTGATAGCATCAGTTATTATTATCGCTTATAAATGTATGCATCTCGACGGGACCGTTCTTGCAAATAACTATACGACTGCCGTAGGAACGGAAACAATGATTGATGTTAAGCTCACCTTCTCAAAGGACTTGTAACGAGGACGAGAAAACAAGGCTACAGAAGTGAGAACGATTCGATGTGAAGGATCATAGCTGACGCCATTCTAGGAGCACTGAATTTATTATGCTGTGACGAGCGCTTTAATTTGAGAAGTACCGTAAATACATTGGCGGTGGCACGATTACGCTAAGGTGTTACATATATTTGCA
Organism: Ceratosolen solmsi marchali; assembly: GCF_000503995.2. Taxonomy (NCBI): domain Eukaryota; kingdom Metazoa; phylum Arthropoda; class Insecta; order Hymenoptera; family Agaonidae; genus Ceratosolen; species Ceratosolen solmsi. The sequence goes on from NW_011948441.1 coordinate 1,246,774, forward strand.
TTGTTCTATCGCTTCATTCGCTCAACGAGTCAGCAGTTTTAGTAATTGCCGGTGTAACACCTATCGATCGCCAGCTATGAGAGCAATTATTTTATCTTTGATAAAAAAGGGCTTGAAGATAAAAACAGAGTAAAAATAAGGCTAAAGATCTACCCGATATAAATTTACGTGATTACGAATTGATAAAAGGACAATATTTTTTCCAAGTCATGAGGAAATTATAAGCTATAGATGATATGTTGTATTAAACAATTCATAAGAATGCTGTGCATGCATTAATGAATATATTTAAAAATAACCATGTATTGGGTAAAATTTTAAATATTTTTATGCTCTTTGAGCATATCAATGGTACAGTAATTACCTCAAATTAAACTTATTGAAAAGCTTTATAAGGAATTTATAATATTACGAACACACGTGCATCTTTACACTTAGGTAAAAGTACTTACGTACATTGTACGCGTTTTTTTTATTGCGTACAGTGTAAGTATGCATAAAAATACAGCTAATTAAAACGTGGCTGAACTGTTATTATGATTGTTATATTTTAAAGTAAAATATATTCAATATTATTTGATGCATATTTAAATCAAAGTTTAATTAGCATTTAATTTAAGGTAATACAAAGAATTAATGAATTTAATTGCTATTGAAAATATCAATAATATGTAATTAAATACTAAATATGATATATAAATATTTACTTCATGTAAATTACAATGTTAATACTGGTGCAGAGATATATACGAAATAACATAAAAATGTATTATTACTAAAATTCAATGAAAGATCATTGATTATTGTTATACAATGAAATTATAGAAGACTAAAAGAATTAATCTATAGTTGCTTTAGAAAAGAGTATACAATAGAGAATTAAAATTGTATGTAAAAAATATATAGAACAATAAGAAAAAATAAATAAATAAAAATAATTCAATTTAGTTCTATATATAAAAATATTATAATTATAAATTTAGAACATTACAATAGAAATAAATTTGAAATTTAAAATAGAAATACAATTAATATTTTTAAAAAATTGCAAATTAAATGACCATATTTTGAAATACTATATCTGTAAATTTTCAAATCTATCTTCGTATAATTGATAAAGTTTTATAATAATTTTCTTTTGTTTTTAATTCTAAACTTTGATATTAAATGAATAGTCTAATATGACTTTCACATTACTCGATTAATATTCAAAAAATATTTAACCTCATAAAATTGATAATTAATTAGACATTATTGAGTTGAAAAACTGTACTAAGTGAAACTGCTTTATTGACGTACAAGAAAGTTTAAATTTCTAGTCAACACTTCAAGATTGTCACAACTAATATAAATGTTAATGTAGAAAGTAATTCTTATTATATGCATATTATACATATATCTTAAGAGATACATTTTACAAACCACGAAACCAGCCAAAACTGTAATTTTCAAAATTAATATTAATATCATAATCAATTTATCCAAATATAATTTATAATTTGACGATTAATTATTGTAAAAATAATCTTCATTTCACGTTGTCGTTACATTAATGTTTAATCATGCGTACTATAAATTTTAATATTGAACTACTACCTACATTACGTTATAAATTACAAATTATATAATCGATTAAAATATTAATTTTAATTACATTGGTCAAATAAATTTATACAGTATAAATTGATTAATTTCATTAATTTAGAAATTTATTATTTATGAAGAAACATTTTTTTGTTATTAGAGCAATAAGCAAACAAAAAAATCATAGACAATATAAATTTAAATTACCCGTTTAAGAATTAATAATTCATTTTTTTTATTTGGTCCAATTCTCAATAACTGAACTTATGAAAAAATCTCTAAAAATCTCTAAATTACTACGTGTGAAATGCTAATTTTTCATAACTATCGCGCCTGAGGCGAAAACCATTTCATTGTAATTGACCGACTGAAAATGTTATTGCAGACTGACGACGTACATGAATGTCGTTGAACAAGTATCTAGGCGCACGATGTCAATAAGTTTTGGGCCTCTTCGAGCGTGAAGAAATTTTTGAAAAAAAATATGATTGATTGATTGGCCGTTACTCGTGCAAAATTTACTGCCATTTATTAGTGTAATTTCGTAAATCTAAAAACTAGCGTATCTATCCATCGAGATTTCTATATATATTTTTTACGAATGCTTATGTTTAGAAGCACCATAATATTAATTCACTTAAGTACTTTGAAAATAAATTCCGATGTTTGATTATATATATATATATATATATATATATATATATATATGTATATAAATGAAATATACAGTATTATGATACAATTATGATAATAATAATTGCTTATTTGTTCAATGTTTTGTAATGATAATTAAAGCAGAAGTTGGTCATTTTCTGAATTTAACAAAATTTTGATTAATTTCGATTAAAATGTGTCAAAGAATTTATATTAATTAATTTGATTTATTCATAGCTATAAATGTATGCATATTAAAATCAGATAAAAATAAATTATTATTGAAAACTGGATATTATATTCAAGGAAGTGACTTTAAAATACACACTTCCGACAGAAGAAACCTCACATAAATTACTTATACGCGCATCTATAATTAGCGAAAATTTTATTGGAAAAATAAATATGTAGAAAATATTATTCATGCTTTGGCATTTAATTAATTTGTTTTAATTACGTAATACATGTATGTGACTAAAAAAAAACTAAATATTATAAATATTAAACCCCGAATCATAAATTATTTATACGCTAGACAATTAATTTTATCAACAATGCAACATCATCAATGCAAATGAATAATAAAAGTAATGTAATTAATATTAGAAGCTAATCAGATATTTTTCATAATCTCAAAAATTTCAACAATGTAGAGGAAAAAACTAAATTGTCCAAGGCATTTTGTTCCCATTGTAAATTTCAACGACGCGACTCATCAACTCGAATCTTTTAATAAAGCGACGGTAAAATCAGACTAGAATGTCGCAGCTTTTTGGCTCGTTGATGAGTAGCAATTCCTCGATGAATCTTAAAGATTCTTAGAGACGTGACACAGAACTGAGATCACAACTTCAATTTAAACTAGATATATCCTCCGCCATAACATATGAGACAGTGCAATAATTACCCACATTGATACACATAGAAATGTGCCTCGAGATTTTCATCTGAGCGCATCTCCCTCTTTTATGGTCTATCATAAAACGTATATTTCATTTGTTTTTTCTCGTTGCATAAATTTTGCCATATTTTTCCTTATACTTTTACGTAGGATGAATTTACAGAGATAAATGTTCCGACAAATGCAAATGCAAATATTCCTAAGCCAAGAGTCAAATTTCGCTGACAAAATGTAAATGACGCTGCATGCATGGATACGAAGTCCAAGTCTACTGTATATATTCAAATTCTTTAGAAACAAAATGACTGTTTATAAAATCAAATTTTATATTCAGAATTTTATTATTATGAAAAAAACTTGAAACTTCAAATAATATATGGATATTGAATTTCATTTCATGAATAACTATTTATTTCAAAGAAGTTTAGCTAATGAATTAATTACATAACTCAATTACAGGAATGGAATGGAAAATGTTCTTTATCGAGAAATTCTCACTTGGTGCATACAAATTATAAACAAATTATAAAATACTGATTAAAACAACATTTATTTTATTTTTTAATATAATATTTAAGTGTATTAAATTTTCCTCTAACACAATTATTGTAAATAGGTTCTAATCTTCAATCTAATCTAATATATTCAAAATATGATAATATTGCCATGAACTGAAACACTTTGTGTATTTATTATGTATACATATATATACAGTTCTTTGATTCAAGTACATAGCACATCACAAAATTATATTAACTTTTTAATATGCAAATTTTATCAATGATACGTTATGATGACAGTAGATTGTAGACAGTAGACTATGACTCGTTATGATAATGTAGTGTGTAGTATGTTAATAGACGCAATATTAGCGAGGAAATAAGCCACAGCATATAAACAAATCTCATTCAATTTCAGAATTTTCTTTGTCATTGTCGTCTCGAACGAAAATTTTATTTTAATAATATTAATCAACAGCTGAGTATCTCAACCAAATTCTCCGCGAACTCTGGTATTATAAATTAAATTTATTAGCAAGTGAGGAGAAGAGGAAGGGATCCGGGAGATGCTCGATTTCCATCGCGCAGAACTCGTTTTCTCTCTGCTCTTTCAACATCCAGTAGATGTTTTCCATTTGCCGACATTTTTACTTAATTAACAGATTTATCGATACCCGCTTTATCGTCCCAGCAGCCTCGAGAACTGCCTGCCGTGTACGATAAAATGAAGGGGCCGAGGAAAGCAACCCCAGACTTCGATGAACTGGATCCCAAGACAGTCGAGACGATCGATAATTTTATATATGGCAGCTCGCTACCGGTCTTCCGAGAATGCGATGTCCTGCCTACGAAGAAATGGAAGGAGAGACATGTCTATTCTTTTTATTTCTTATACTCTCGCTCTGACTTTTATCGACCCCGTCCCTTTCCTCTTGCAATACAAAAACGAAAAAAGGTGCAAAGTTATATGAAAAATTTGAAAACGAGAGGAAAGCTTTTGCAGGCCGATTTGTTGATTTTATTAAGAAGTTGATATTGATAGAGGAAACTATGGAAGCTGAAAACAAGAATGTCTGACTCGAATTAAAGTATGTATTAATAAATATCGATAATCGATATTCAGCAAAATATGCAGAAGATAACTAAGAAAGCGAAAGATAAATAAATCGGAAAAAAAATGTTGAAAGTAATAACATTTTTAAATATTTTAATATTTACCAACAAAACATCTAAGATTTTTACATAAACATAAATTTTGTAATAGTTACTTGAAAACACTAAACATATATTATTGTATTTATTATAATACACATTATTATAAAGAAATTTATCTCTACTCTCTAATTAATGTATTAATATAAATAATTTGACTTTTGATTAAAATTATTTAATAAAATTTAAAACTTAATAATGAAAGATTGAATTTATAATAATTGTATTTCATTATTTAAAACTGTGAACAACTATTAAAGACATTAGAGTTTATTGAAAATTTTATATTTATATCTAGCTAAGTTTAGTATTTATAATAGTTTAGTGTATATATGTACACAACAGTATATTTCTTTATTTAAATTTGATAAATATAGCTAATAGATTACATTTATCAAAAAATATAAAAATAACTCGAATATATTAAAAAAAAAAATATATATATATATATATATATATATATATATATATATACATATACATCTTTTATAAATACGATAAAATACACTGTAAAATTTCACATTTTTAACAAAATTTTGTTTTACTTTTTAGTTGATAATTATATTTACATCGATTGTAGTATTACATAATCTCAAACTAACATTAGAATAAAAACCATTACAATGTTTAAATATTCGAAATCAATATAATATACTTTATATAACTTCAATTTTAAAGATTTTAATTTTCACAGATTCAACGGCGTTAATGCTTGACTAATCAGATAGAAAAAATCTAGAACATAAGAGAAAGAGAAAGAGATTATACATATGCGAGAATCAATGAGTGAGAAAGAGCCTGTTCGTTTTAATCGATAAAACGATATCCTGATACCGAACGTGTTCAGCTATTTTTTCAGGCGCTTGTTCTCTCCTTCCATCGACTTTTGCCAGGTGTTTTTTACGGAATACTTGTACTTATATTCGCCAATATTTTCTACATTTTTTTTTACAACTTGTTTTTTATTCAAACGCGTAACGCAGATAATTAAATGATTGATTAATGTTGAACATAATTGAGGCTCTTCATTCCAGAGTTAACGGGTTGTTTTTGCTGTTTTATTAAAATTTATTTATATGAATGTAAGCTGAAAATTTTCTCCTGCATTCTTCTTTCCAATCCGTATTCATCTAAAACTAGAAAGTGAATTATTACGATCATTGATTACACTATCCTAAATGTTAAATTAACATAGGCATTATTAACAAATAAAAATATATAGTTGCATCAGTAGAATATCTAAATAAAATAATCATAAAATGAACTTTAGCATCAAATTCATTGGAAGTAAAATGGTTTTCCTCTACTGCTTTCTTATTCATCTATTGTAATAACAAAAAAAAATTCACCTCGTCAAGCACGAGTATTTTTACAATTATTATTTCGACATTATCATACGTTTTTATTGAATTTATATCCCAGATGAGTGTTTGTCGAGTTGTTCCTCGGCTTAATTAAACCGCTCTCTCATAAATAATTAGTTCAAAAAAGATTATATATATTTTTTAACATGCTAGTAAATGATCTATACAACTACATATCGTGATACTATTGTAAAAGATTGTTCGCGGATATTTACGCATTTACCCATGCACATTGTTAGAAATCGAACGGAACACAATGTCGAGCAATACATAAGCACATGACAGGTACAAACGGCCGTAGCATGAGTAACCGTCAATATCAAAAAGGCGGACATTGAGCTGCACACGTCTAGCTGGCCGATAATATTTATCTTTTAACCAGATAATAAATTATGCTGCGAGAATTGGAATCCAGGTTCGCGTAACACATTTTCCCGACACCGAGTTGAGGAATCCGGACAAGATTGTTATGAGGGTCTCGCCTTTTATCGTCATCAACCAATACGTTTTCCTTCCCTTTTAACTCTCTCTCTCTCTCTCTCTCTCTCTCTCTCTCTCTGTCTAACTCTTTTTATTTTTTACCAACAAAGACACAACGACGTTCCAATTTCAAAAACACGCAGACGTATTAATAGTTTATCAAGCGTGACAAAGCGATCCATTTGTGAATTCGATTTTGCTTTCGTTGTCGCGGTCTGGTTGGCTGATACCTAACCTTTACTGTAAGCTACATGCAAAACCGGTTGACTACCAAAGCTTTTACCAAAACTTCTTTTTTCTTACGACTTTTTTAAAACTACACTAGCACTATCTGCCTAACATTAACTCTATATAATGCGTATATTTATATGTGGACAGAAGGTAAAAAGACTTCACATTATGTTCATTTAGTTTATATATTTATTATATATGATATATATATATATGTGTGTGACAGTAACTTTTATTTTCATTGTTTCTTTGATTTTCATGCATTATGCGTGTTATAATAGCATAGTAGCGAACAAAGCAATTTTTCATTATAAGAAAATATATTCTGCAAGTATCGATATAAGAATTTAAGTTTATTTTGAGATGAAGTTTTTAAGTAATTTTATATCTGAATTCAAATTATTTATGGTTAAAAAATATTTATTCCAAATAGATATAATTTTCATTCTCGCCAAAGAAAAAATTGTAATATTTCATGGTTATTCTACAAATTACGTTCGAATATAAAAGGTTTTCTCAACCACACGCAACACCCTTTTACACAAGTATAAAGTACTTATAACTATACTTAATTTCAAAGATCTATGAATTTTTCGAATTTTATTCCAAGATAAATTGTATTACTGAACAACTTTTAACAATTTCTAACTTATGACAGTGACATTTAATTCATTTTATACTAAAATATAACATTCGGACAATATATTATTATTATTATTACTATTATCATTAACAATAAACATAATTAATACAAATAAAAGATGCGAGTAAAGTCTGATGAATTCTCTACTTAAAAACACATTTATTGATAGGCGTTATGTTTTTCCTAATTCTTCGCATTCGTATATCAGCTTCTATACGAAACAATGAGAGATAAATAAGTGGCTCCTAACTCCGCCGGTGTAATTTAAAATCCCAACGCTCATACTATAAATTACTATTTTTTGAGTAAACCCCCCTGCGAAACGTAAGCGTGCTCGGATTGTATGGTTCCTGGATATTGAAGCAATGTATCCCGGGGATATATAAGCCTGATATAAGTATATAAGCGCCTGCTCTAGACAAAGTGCCTGGAGAGATTAAGGAATACATCATTTCCTAGGAAAACGCCGTAATCACGAGTCTACGCCCCCACGCATCCGGAACCTTTCGCAGGATTTGGAATGGTTAAAAGGCGTTGCGAGGGATACATTGGATATTAAGGGCGGCTTTTGCAAGGGCCAATTATCGTCATTGATGAGCGAAGATATACGGTTGCGAATCTTACCATCGCCGCACTCTTATTTAGTCTTACGTCATCGCCTTGTCATTTAATGGGTTCCTTCCTGGCAGTTCATTTCTTGTTTCTAAAGTAGATTTTTATTTTAATTTTCAATTAACTAAAATATTTTTCAAAAAATATGTAAAATTTACTTTTATCTGACGTAAGAGTTGCATGCAAGAATATTTAAGAAAGAAAGTACGCGTGTTTTATAAAATACTAATTCATCAAAGCTACATTTACTCTTATAAGAATTTAATTTAATATATACTTTTGGGAATTAGAGTAATAGAAAAATGTATCTTCTAACATGATTCTTCTTTTAATATATATTCATAGTTATTCATAGTTATGCTCAATTTTTTTAAAATAGAAATATTTACAGTAACAAAAAATAAACAAAACAACAAACAAAAAATCTTTTTTTCCCATAAATATATACTTAAAAATAATTGAAACCTATTTATAAAGAAGGAAAATTTGAATACGATAAAAGTATGGGGAACCGTTATATTTTTGCTTGGAAATTTCAATATGAAATACATAAAACTGTCTGTATAATGGAAATTTATATATATGATTCTTAAAGTTCTTTACATCATCATAACAGAACAATTTATCATGCAATATAATTATCCGAACTGCACAAAACAAGATAAATAATGGCGTGTTCGTTAAATATCAATTCAATCACAATATCTCTACTGTCATTACAACTTTGCATTGTTATCACTTGGATTATCGTAACTTCAAGATCCAAAATTACATTGTAAATGACAATATACTGAACTACTTAAAAACCAAAATCAGTTTATCATATGTTTCGAGGCATATCGATATCTCGTAATGGGATTTATATTGCGCCGAGAAGGCCACGTGTTACCCAGGTAAATTCTGCATTAACTGGGTGCCGTATAGAAGTGACTTTTTGCATGGAACCTTATAGAATAATCGATATAACTATATGGAAATAATTAATTATTAAATTTATGCTGCGTCGAAGCCAACGTGCGACTATAACCTACGCCTTCACATATCGCTATTACATCTGGAACCAATCCGAAGCCACATTTAATCGTAAAAAAATAGCCTATAATTTACTATATACAGTCATATGAAGGATCGTAAATAGCAGTTTGAACGATTATAAGAGTATAATCCTAAGACATCAAGATCGCCTACAACTACAGTTCTCTCTCTCTCTCTCTCTATATATATATATATATATATATATATATATATATATATATACATACCTATTTAGTTATTTATTTATATAGTAACAAATATAAATCAATAAGAAAAAATAAAATTAAAATTGTATTTATAAAATGAAATTTATAGTAACATATTAATTAATATATTAGTTATTATATTTATTATCTACACGATGAAATATAATATAAGTTACGATATTCATAAATAATATGCAACTCCATTGTAATGTATTCTGCCGATATAAAAATAATTGGTTATCTTATCAAAATGTGGTAATTCTTTTCCTTTCCAAATTATTAATAAAATAATTAAAAAATCGAAATCTTAAGTCTTATCTTTATATTACTCATCGTAAATAATAAGAAAAAAGTATTTCCAAATAAAAATTCGTATCGTATTTTCAATTCTTTAATGCAATTTTTCTACGTATTGCAATAACAACGTAAAAAATAGTCTCAAAATTATACTTCGTGGAATGCGTATGTGGTATTTGCAAGTTATTTTTTCAGAACTCAAAAGATGCCTTATCCACCAATCTGTATCTTCAATTATCTCTCTTCCCTTCCACCAGTCTTTGTGTCTCTCTCATTCTCCTCCTGCGTTGAGTCTCACTCCCAGTGTGTTGCTAACCAAGAGTCTGTGACTATAAATGGCAGAGTCAATTACCGTCCTGTCACTTTTTTCACTCCTCGTCCACCTTTTTCTGCCACACAATGAAATAGATCTGAAGGTCAGC
>NW_011948441.1:1256924-1286772 GCF_000503995.2 Ceratosolen solmsi marchali
AGCCGCGGAAAGAGTGCACACATCATCCTATGTTTCATGAAAAAATTCCACTTGTAATCTCCAGACTATTTCGAGGGATGAGGGACGCTAAGCTGCTACAGTTCGGCTGCAATTTGATAGGAGATGTTATCTAATAGTCAAAAAGTAGGGACTAATGGATACATTAGCACGTCCCCCTTTAATACTCCATAAATAGCAGATTGACAGGCACTTTCTTAAAAAGTGCTAACTGCATTTAAAACGTTTGGTGTATGTTGCGCAATTTTTTTCCGAATTAAAATAAATTTTTCGCCGATTCGTGATGAACAACTAATGTGTCATTCAGTCGAAACTCTGAGCATAAATGCATGGATAGTCGCGATTGATCATTCTTATACAGTCGCACATACATTATTCTTAACCAGTGATTTATTTAATAGACTTTTAACATTCTGTCAAAATTTCTGCTAAAGAACTATTGTTGAAGTATCAAATAAGTTGTGACACGACAAAGATTATTCCACTTTTAATACAGCTGCTAACTAATAATTTTGTTTTATTACCTTAATATCGCCTATGGTTCTATAAAGACTAAAGTATACTTAATTTGTCCAAAAAACATATCTCGAAGGATCTAAATTATTTATCTCATTACTGTACACCATATTCCACTGTTCCATATTTGTGAACATACAAGCTCTATGTAATAAATCTTATCTTCTGATTAATAGAAATATGAATAATCTACTTCCATGTTTCCAGTTTGTACTTACATAATAAATAAATTGTCATTTTGCTGGTAGCATACAAAGGCACACGAGTAGTTGTATCAAGTGCGCTTTAACGTCGAACATTCTGATTGAAATGGAAAGGCCAAGAAAAAAAAAATCCAATCCACTCAATTTACTTGTAGTATTGAATACGATTTCTTTTCTGATACAAATATACAAATACAGATGTGTGAATATTAAAGAATGGTGAAATCCCACCCCCCACCCTAATAATTTGATGATACATCTTTTGCACAAAAGTGCATAGTCATTTTAAATTGAGGTATCTTTCTCTACCAAGGATTAACAAAGGGAAAGTACTTTAGCGATATTAAGCAATGTTTTTTTTTATTTATAAAATATAAAACTCTACGAATGATAAATAAAGTAAGTGGACTGAAATAATTTTTTTTCAATTATGGTTTTCAATGATGCATTAAGCACTTATAAAAAATAAAATTTATGAATTATTAATATGTATGGATATTTTTATTTATTATGAATTAAAACATACTTTAAACGAAAATTATTTAATATAATTACCAATAAGCAGTTAATTAATTAATAAATATGCAATAAAATAAAAAATAAAATAAAATTTAAATAAAAAATAAAATGAAAAATAAAAAATATGGTAATGAAATCGAAACAATAGTATAATTAATATAAAACTAGAATAAGAATGATAATGTAATAAAATCATAATTTAAGATAAATATAAGAATATATGTTATTTTTTATTGTTTTTATATTATTACAATGTTACTGTTGAAAAAATAAGGAATATTCTTTTAAACACGAAGTATTCGCGTATGTTTTTTAAAAGTGAGATATTCAAATATTTTAATGCCAAGTTTGCATAAAATTAAATAAATCGATGGATAAATATATAACAAATTATACCTCTTACATAATTTATAAATTTCAAATTAATTAACGTAATTCACTTACGTTCAATTGATAGCAACAGAACAGAGCGAGCGGAGCTTAATTATATCTCTTCCAAATTTTCAGTTAAAATTCACAAAATTATTCATAAATCACTTGTATAAATTCTGGTATTGTAATTCTGTATGAAAACGAGAAAAATAAAGAAAGGAAAAAGAAAGAAAAGAGAAAGAAAGTAAGAAAGAGAGAAAAAAGAAGAAAAGTCTTCCAAGTAATGGCGATACAGCGGCAGCGTGCCTGAAATAAAAGATAAGCGCACTCACACGCACATCTTCAAAAACCAAGATATATAAAAACCGGTGTGAAAACAGACCGATTGCACTGATTGCTTGGGTTGCGTGCAGGAGAAAATAGGGCAGTATCTCGACATAACAATTTCAACGAGCCCTACTTGAATTTTTCGTAGAGTTCAATGCTGCTGTGCACTTACACGAGCTCTTACGCACTTTCAATGCTGCTGTGCACTTACGCACGCACACGCATGCACGTGGTCGTAGGAGGGACATTACTCACCGCTGGTTGAACTGTACTCGCCGATATAGCGCCGCGTCAGGTATCGCACAACCACCGCTGCAACAGAAAAAAAAATTGCATGGCCTTATTATTATTGTCTCCTCCCCCTACCCCATCGCCATCATCCCGTCCCTATAACTCTCTCTCTCTCTCTCTCTCTCTCTCTCTTGCTCCTGTTCTTTACTCTCTTTCGAGCTTTATTACAGTGGCGTTATTGGCCGTCAATAAGCAAGCTTTTAATTTTGTACAAAAAAATGATGAGAGAGCTGGGACTTCTGCATTATTTTTTTTACATGCTATTCATTTACAATTATGACGATTATTAGTGGAATTAGGAAATTTATTTAATCTAGATCCTTGGAAATTGTTAGATAATACATGGTTAATTATTATGGCTAAATGCACGATTATATAACATCTCATTGAATAAAATCTAAATTTTTAACCTTAATTGTGAAGAAAATTATATTTATAATAGTTTCAATGGCATAGAGTTGAAGTTAAAGGTGCGCTACAATACAACAGGCTACATGAGGAAAACGTGTGTCAATACTTAAGGATTGTTAACAACTATTGTTAATAAGTATTGTAAAAATTATGCATACGAGCGATCATTTACTTCTTCAAGATTTAGATAATACACTACCAATTTCTTGGACCTAAGAATGCGTCATTGTTCCTCTTGATGCATCATAATTTTACGATCGTTGTGCACCATGACCTACATATATGCACATTTTGTATTATCCTTTTCTGATTAAAAAGTATTTTAACAAACCGTGTGGTTGGATTAAAGTAAAATAAATATTTAGTATATATAGATGTCATTCGAAGTGCAAAGTAGCGAAACGATATCTCGTCATGATTGTCATGAAAGCATTATTTATTATTTATCAAATAGACAATTTGAAACAAAGGCAGCTACTTAACGAAAATAGTTCTCCACAGATTTAAGCAATAGCATTTCATTTACCGATTTATTTAAAAACTTTATATTTGGCCTGTATACTTGTAGTTAAATGACAGATCGGGAACTCAAAAGAATGATAAAAATCCTTTAGTTATTCGTAAACATTTAGAATATTTCAATATAAAAATTAGAACCACAATGACCACTTTAGAATAATTGTATATCAATACTTATATGTAATTTTTTTTTAAAGAAAAAATCAAAGATCAAATGAATTAAATTGCAATATATATCATTTTATTCTAATATTTAGTATACGATATTAAGATTCTTGTTTTACAAATTGCATATGACCAACAATGACGAAAAAATCATCTTAAATTATTATATTTTAATGATAAAACATCAAAATAAGCATATGTAAACATATTGTAAAATAATATTTATAACAAGATATAATGTTAGAAAAGTATAAGAATTTAATGTTCATTTGATGAGCGTTACAGAAAAGTATTCGTAAACAAATTCCACATATATAGGTCTCGATATTCACTATAATAATATAATATTTAAGAGACTGTGAAAGTAAGTAACGGTGAGTCGAAATCGCTTGTTCCTTCCAAGTGAAATATTCATATAACAGGTCATCAAAAAGCAAGTTGTTCGACAAGTCGTCGCCCTTTGAAAAAGTGAAAAAGCAACGCAACAGTCGACTCTCCATCGAATGCCGATGCACTACTTCACGTAGAAGTGTACACGTGCGTGTATCCAAACATCATCGGATGAAGGTGGGAACAATCTTCCCACTTCAGCACCTCAGCACTTCCTCTTAGCATTTTCAGACTGAAAATGGACATTTCCCGTAAGGAGTCACTGGCCCGACTTCGCACAACAGGCACGCATGACTCCGTACGGCTAATAACTCTTACTCTTTCTCTAATTTCTGCTCGGTTAAACGGAGAAAGTAATGAGATGAAGCCAGCGGCTGGCAATACGTGTTATAATAATACAGCAATGATTTATTTGTGCATTGCGGCCGACATTGAAATGCTAAGAAAAATAGAAGAGTATTTATGGGGTGTCGGCTGCGATACTAAATTACAAACCAAGACAATTGGAAAATAAAGAGGACGGCAAAATAAAGAGTTACGGATGAACGTGTACGTGCTGAGGTCCAAAACCCCAATAGATACATTAAATTCTTAAATAATATGTTGTTTGTTATATTGATCGATATTTTGTTTTCATTAAAAATCTAATGTTATTATAACGATTTGATATTTTACAATACTGTTTGTAATGTTTTGAAATTTTAAAATTGGAAGTTGCAGCATTACTTTTAAAATCATAACTGCCCCCAACGACTATCAATCAATTTCATTATAAATGTTCACAAAAAAATATTGAATTATAATTTAAAATAGAAGTATCAAAGTGTTATGGGAGTATCAAAGAAATATCAAAATGTTATCCATTATTACGTACTTCGTAAATAATTAATTATAAATATTTAATAGTATTATTAGTTTCGTTATTATTACTAAATATAAGAACTGTTTGATAAAAAAGATTATAAAATATGTATAAAGAGATAAAAGAAAAATACATATTATAATAAAAAGTATTGGATTAAAAAAATGTTTATTAAGACTCTTTTTGAAGTGTATCGAATCATTGCGAAATAATATATATGACTATGCAGTGATAGCAATGTTAAAAAAATTAATTTTAATTAAAAAACGATAATTTAGCAATGTTATTTCTGTTGCAGAATAAAATAAATTGTTATTTATGAGATATTATCAAACAATATTTTGAAATTTATGCTTACTGTATCGCGCTTAGTGGATTAAATAATATATAATATTTCTTGACAATTAAGCTTATCAAAATCCATATATATAATTGTTGAAAATAAGTTAAATATATATATATATATATATATATATATATATATATATATATATCTTCTTTCTATCATTTAGTCCAATGTAAATATTAGTATTATAAATTTTCAAAAGTTAAAACTTCTTATAATTAAGCATCTGGAGATGGGAAAAAGTCAATACAACGTTTATTCTTCCATTTCATCTCACCAGACAAATATATACCGAACCTCCTGAACGTAATTGACACTAACCAACCACTTTCATTCAATGAATCTAAATTTGTCATTGGATTCATACGGAAATAACGAGCGGTGCGTGACACATAATTAGTACGCTTTTCCCGCACGGTAGGCTAATTGCCGTCGATAACTTTGACAGGTGATTGGCGTCAGTACCGTTAGAAAGTGCATACCATGCACGACACCGGATTTAAATTTTTTACATTAGAACGGCGCGTGCCTATACGTTACTCTTCATTCTTTGCGTTATATGACTCGGCTTCATTTAATATTCATCATCTGACAAATGATATACTCTGATGTGCATGACAAAAATGAAAAATAAAAATTGGCGAATAATGGGATTAAATACAGTTGATAAAATTTCGATTGATAAAATTGGAATTTCCAATTAAGTATGGTATTAAAAATTATTGTAATATTTATTTCTTCTTCTGGGATCACACATCATATAGGAAAAGACATGCGGTGATTGTCAAAGTCATTAGTCACATACCACTAATGCAAGGTTAATCAGACTAACACACTGTTTCATTAGAAAATTTACTTCGACTATGTTTTATTTTATTTATTTAATTATAAAATATATGATGATAATGGAAATAATCAATTTTCTCGATTATTTAAGAGAGCATCTATTTTATTCAATTTTTCAATAAATAAGCTGATAAATACAATTATTTTACACAAAAATGAAATCAAATTTCATATTATTTTTAAACATAATATTTAACAAATTAATTAATTAACAAATGACTACATTGATTGGAATCATAATGTAAATACGTATGCACGAGAACCAATATTTTATTCTTTAAAAACATATTTCGATATCCTTTATCATCGTAAAAATTATATTTTCATCAAATTTACATGTATATATATATCCATTTTACCTAGTTATAGAATAAAACTATTCTTTGAAATCTCAAAATAAAAGTCTTACATTTTTTATAATACCATTTATTTATTTTTTCAAACACAATTATACTAATATCCAAGAATTATGAAGTATATGTCTTATGAAGCTTAATGTGAATAAAATACTATTTTGAATGATAATTAAAGAAAAATATATTAATGTAAATTTTAAGTAATACACACATATATTATAAAACATTTTGTTCAGAAATTATATTTATAAATTGCTTTATCAGCTTTTTCTCATTATAGTTAATTCATCGACAATCATTAAACTATCATTATCAATTATTAAAACTATGTATATTATGGTAATAAAAAAAAATAAATTACTTAATGAGCTTTATAATAATAATTGTCAATATTATGTCAATATATGTCTTCTATTCAATTGCATGGAAATATTTTAATTATATGTCGAAGACAAAATCATAATAAAATATGGTTGAAAAAATACTTTATCTAACACTAATAAAATTAATCGTACATTAATTTCATATGCTCACTCATTTGAAATACCTAATTTGTAAATATAATTTCTGACATACAACAGTATTTATAATTTATTAAATTATATTATTACATAAAATTCAAATAAACAGAGAATTTATAGTGCAGAATAAAGTGGAACGCTTCATTTTTTTGTATTCTTTAAAACAGAAACATTTATTTATAAGATAAAACAAAAACAATTTAGCGTACAGTACGTGCAGTATACACAATGAAAAAACAAAAATGATGGGGTATAACATGGTAATAATGGTGAACCGTTCTACAATGCAATATATGAGTGCTAAAGCAAGGATTTGTTTACAAGTCAATCAAGTTATATTTCACACGTTGTAATAAACAACGGTAAGAGCACTTTCTGCAACTGAGATCATGCGATCCAGTGTAACGTTTCATTTACGATTATTGTCTTTTATCTCTTTCACTATTTCAAGGAATACGCTCATTTAATAACAAAGGAATATTAATCACGATATGTTTGCCCAAAGAATTCATTCGCTAATAACTAAAATTAATTACAATTCTTGTTACTAATAAGTGAAAAATGCATAACAACTAATGAAGTCAGATTAAGAAAAGATAAGAATTGTAAAATTAATTTAACCATATGCTAATCACAGAAAAATATTTTATATATTCCCGACACACTTGATTTATTATAACTATGGAATACATCCATAATCAACATAAAAAAATTATTAAATAACAAGTAATAGTAGTTTAAAATATATTTATAAAGATGTTTTTAAAATATATTTAAGATTAAATGAATAAGAAATATATTTTTACAAAATTGTATATAATTGAATTACATCCGAATTTGTATTTTACGTATTTAATCGGTTAATTAATATAATTTATTTTAGCTGAAAATTTTTGTAGATGATCTTACATAATTTATGAAAGAATAATTTAATGTCAAGTTAAAATATAAGTCTTTTTTAAATTGCTTTAGTTGTACTTTTTCTAAATTAACCTATATAATACCTTTATATATTAGTACCTTTTTAAAAAAGCATGACAGACGGCTAAAGTATTCTAAAACCGAAATTTTGCTCCTATGATTTAATATATTATTTCTGGTATATTCTTATGAAATAAAAAGTTGTAATTAACAGTATCTTATTGTTTAAGTACCTGCATTCATTACAAGGACAAGCTATATATATGTATATGAATATATATATATATATATATAAACTTTATAAATATGAAACAGTTTTGACAAAGCCTTCGAAAAAAAATTGATTTTTTCAATAATAAATTATTAAATTAAGGAATTGTCAATTTTTAGAACATTAAAAATTATCTACTCAAAGTATCTAAAAATATTTAAACGACAATTCCTAATTGTTTATTATAAATAATGTCTTACTATGCTAAAGCAATTAAATGTTTCTATGGATACAATTTTTCATAGAAACGTTTAATGTTTACTTTTATCACGTTTACGGTTTACTTTTATGACGTAATTATAATAATTTGCATTTCAATTAAAAGATGTAATAAATAAAGTATTTGTAATTAACATTTTATCCTTACCTTTTTTATCTTTCTGACTAAATTAGATATTAATTGAAAATTTTTTATGATATAACTAATTTTTTTAATTAACTATGTAGAAAAATAATATAATTTATTAAACATAATATTCTCAATTAATTACTATAAATAAAATATAATATTAGAAAAAACAATAATGTAAAAATTTTTATATACATGACTACTTAAAATAATTTATAAGATTATACTAAAAGCGTTATTATATATATTTATTCAATTACTAGTTAAATCATTTAAATAGGCTTTTTGTCATCTAAGTTAATTAAATAATTAAATATTTTCTAATTAATATGAAATAGCTTACGAAAAATAAGTTAACTGGTAGTTAAGTTTAACTTGTAGTTAAGCAAGTTCCTAAAAATTAAAAATTAAAAGTAACTAATCGAAGAATTGAAATTAGAAATAAAACATTCTTAAATTATATATTGTAATAAGAATAACACTGAAAATAAAAATAATTATCTTTTCTACAAAATTATCTAGTTTTTTTTCAAAAATTCAATACTAAGGAATAAAGATGCAATAAATAATCAAGATACTAATTTAAAATATAAAAAAAATACGCCAATTGATTTTAAAAAATGAGGTCTTATAGCCTGAAAACTACAGAAGAACGCGGAACTTATTTTTCTTAGCGTATCTCTCGCTCGTGTCTACACCAGACAAGGAAGATTTTGCCTTCGTCGAAATTTTCGCAAACTTTCCGGGCCTTGATTCGTTACTTGTCGGCGATAAAATTTAAATGAACCGGTAAATGAATCGGGATTAAGTTGTATATATCAAAAATGCTCGTGCAAGCATTCAAGCATGTGATGAGTCTAGGTATTTGTATGATCGTAACGATTTATATTATTGACATTTTTTACAGTTACATAGTTAACTGCTCACGTGCGTCGATAATCTAATTACCACATGTCATGGGCTTCTTAAAGAAATTGTTGGCTTAAATTTCTGGAGAAATGTCCATCTGATGTTACTGAACTATAATCCAATAACATATTGAGACTATGCAAAAAATATTATTGAATTCTTATATAAAAATAAAAAAGTAAATAAGAGTAAACTATGATTGAAGCAAATAATTTTTAGATTAAAAACAATTGCTTTTTTTCTCATAAATGCTAAGAGTGTATAATAAAGATTAATTTTAACTTCAGCCATTGTGAAACAAATTTCATTAAGTAAGATTAAATATCATTTAGCATTGTAAAAAAGAATTAACAAATATATACATCCTATATTTTCAATATCTTTCATTTACATATATAATGTTATTATTACATTGCATTAACGAAATGGAAATATAAATTATGATAAAAATCTTTTTATAAATTTATGTAGAAGAAATTCTAATGAACGATGATTGTTTTATAAAATGAATACAAATATTCTAATAAATAGATATTATTGGCATTTTCATTCATAGTTTGTTAAAAGTCTTGTTAAAAATTAACTGAATAATAACTTAAAGTCTGCTATTTCAACTAATCTAATATCGTTTTTAATAGAATTAATCATCCCGGAAGATATTAATTATTGTGTATGTAATACTCGCCATCTATTAGTATAATTGAAAATTAAACACATTTTGATAATTCTTAAGCTCGAAGGCATTAAATTATGCGGGTACTTAGAAAATACTGTAAATACACTATAATAAGTGTTGATCGAAAGAAGGGTTTTCTGAACATTTGCATGCTACTTTTGCGCTGTGATCGATGATTTTCGTTATCATCTAATCTTATCGAATAATAAGTCAAACAGTCGCAATTCAAAGTCACGCGTTGCACGTATCGAGTCGCAAGAAGCGAGAACATGTTTGCGTTACTTCACCATGTTTTCGCAAAACATTTCGAAATCCTCCGTATTTCTGTGTACGAGGAATAAAAGAACCTAGACGATGCGATAAAGGCTTCTATACTCACAAAATAGCTAATAATTTAGTTCCCACGCGATTCATCGTACCAATAAAAATAGACTCGCGTCTATTACATTCGAATTCAGCCAATAGAGTACGGTTAAAAAGTATTAACTTTTATAATTTGTCTTATGCTCCAAAGTGAGAAATCAATTTCTCAATATCCTAGTGTACTCGGATTTCGGATTCGAGATTATCTTGTTTCTAACTATTCTGAATTAAATTATTAAACACAAGTTCAAAATCATACAGGATAGTAAGCTGACAATATCAGATTACGAGCTAAATATATACAATGAATTTAAATTTAAGTAAACGTATCGAAAAATATTGGAACTATCAATGATAATGCATTACATACATGAAACTGTATAATACACATAAATGCTTAAATAATAATATTAGTTAATTATTGGTTAATTCGTATTTATTTAACCTAGTTCGATGTCATTATATTATTTATTAAAATTAATGTAATTTTATATTAAATTTAAATATATTAATATCATTTAATAATAAAAGTTTTTATTACATATAATTTTATATTTAAAAATATGTCAGGTATAAATTACAATTGGTATGATTTAAATTTCATATAGTTTGATGACCAGTTTTCTTTATTTTTTAATATTTAATATTTTCATTTACTACTTAAAATCGTCTTCCACTTCGTCTTCCTATTTGGTTTTTATGCAAATATTTGCTTTCTCTTTGCTAAAAGAGAATTTATATGCATATTTTCGTTAATTTGTAAAATCTAAATAATTTTCGTATAGAATCATATGAATATATAAAATTAATCGGTAGAAATAATATGACAGCATAAAAGCTTTGTATTTATACACTGTAGTGGAATATATTATTATAAAAATATCAGAACGCAAAAATAAAATTAATATGCGGCATCTTTATCATGGGTATGCAATTGTTAGATAAACTTGCATACTTTCTTCCTGAATTACAGTAAGACAGTGTATTTGTTAATTAAACAGGAGATATATAAACGATTTATCGCCATTCATTAAGCCTATGAATGTGGAGAAATTATGAGCTTTCGAAACTTAGAATGATAAATCATTAAACTTTTTATAAGGAATCAAAACAACATTTGAATTATAGTTCCTAATTTCGCCAGAGGGAATTTAAATAGAAATAACGAATGATCATAAATTCATATGTATACTTAGAATGAGTTAAACTTTTACTATTATTATTACATATACAATTTTTTCGTGTATTTCATACTGAGAATTATTATACAGTTTTCTTATCTAATTCTATTTTAGTGCAATATAGATTAATTAAAAATGCAGAAAATTTAAAAGAAATTACTATATTATTATGAAAATTTAGAATGTAGATATTAATAACATAGTACACTGTATCATCGTTTATAATTTAATAATTTCACTTCCATACAATTCTATAATAATTCTATTTATCTGTTTACCAAGTAAATATATGCTTTCATATGCTTTTAAACATTTGCAAATTTTATGTTTTCCTAATTATTTTAAGAGTCTGTCGTCATAAGATATCCTCGATAATACGATCTAATGCGAAAGGTACAAAGAGTATACCTGTAAAATATCTCTTTCGTACTTCCTCTATATATTATCTTTGCTCCCCGCAGTTTTATAAAATTCCTGAAAATATGCTTAAATTCCAATGGGCGTATAACATACCGTAGAGATATTAATTTGGTTGCAAGTCAACATAAAAAGAAAAGGGAAACAAACAAAAAAGGAGCAAAAGCACAATTGTACAATCACGATGCAAGAGTATAATAGAAATATCGGAAAGCAAAAATTGCTTCGTGCAAAAATTAAGTCCACCATTATAATTCAATAACCATCCAAACAAAGCATAGTACAATATGATAAGGATAGAAAAAACGAATAAAGAAATAGAGAGACTGTTTTATAAGGTGTTGGCTTGTTACAGGACTACAATTACGAATTAATGCATTCTTATGCCTCGAAATTGCAGGGTTATAAGGCCAATTTATGTATCTTCTTTTTTCAAACTTAGGTATACTCACACCTGTAAACATGGACTCATTGGTAGAGCATCCTATTTCATCGTATCTAGAAATATTTTGACTCAATTATAAGACGCTTTGTTTTGTATTTCTTAATCTTTTTTTAAACATTCAATGCAATTAATTGTATATGGGATAAACATAACTATCGTTCAAACTAATAATTAAAATAAACTTATTATACTTGTTTAACTATGTAAGCCTTTTAAATAATTTATTAGATTAGTTCTTAATTAAATAATATCAATAATATATTAATCTTACTTTGCAAATAAATTTAAATTAAATTAAAATAAAAACAGGAAAATAAAACACGTATATTTGGAGCAATTAATTAGATGAATCTTATAACTTATTAATCATTTTTCTACATAAGCATTTAATTATGCATTTTCTGATATCTATATATTTTATATATTTATTCAATTGAATTCAAATTAAATCACCTTCAAAATATATTAAAACACAATAGAGATATTGTTTCAATTATTTAAAGTTGATATTCTCTAGGTCAAGCCATAAAAGTATATGCACCTCATTGCTGTTAATAATGCATTTTTGAAGCGAATAATAAGTAACTTAAGAATGAAAGAACAAATAATAATGCAATATATAGATTAATAAGTTCTACGTCAAACTTTGTCTTTCTTTCTTTATGTGTAACAAAGACGCGTACGTTTGCATTGTGTAAACAGTGTCAAGGTGAAAACGGACGGTTATCTGCTTTTTTCAAAACAAAAACGGAAGAGACGAAGAGAAGAAGGAGAAAAGTGCTCTCTGTTAACTCTCGCTATGTGTTCTAAAAACTTGTCTTCGTAATGCAGGAATCAAATGATATTATCATTCATGATGCTTCATAAGCCAGGATTTTTGAAAACTCAAAACTTTTCGAAAACGTCGACAAGCACTAGACATCTAAAACTGTAAGCAACAAGACAAGTGAAAGGATTTATATTCACGTTCGTTTGCGAATGTAACTTTATGTACTCAATAAAATAATTCAAAATCTTTTGAAATCCGATGTAATAATTTGATTTTGTACGTGGAACTGCTTTCATATCTTTATTTTACAATTTATTTATCACTGAATTCATAAAAGCATATCCAAGCATAATTATATTCAATTTAAAATAATTCTAATTATATTTAATATCATACATAAACTTCAGAATAAATATTAAAACAAATAAAGTATATTTCGAAAATGAAACCATAAAATAAATTATCTTGCATTAGGATCACATTAATTTAAACATCTACTAAATTCAACCGATTACTGATTAAAACATCTTTCACTTACAATGCGCAACAATATGCATAACTAACGTAGATCAAGAATGTCGAGTTTGCGATCGTAGTGCAAGTACATGCAATACGTTGCGCGCGGAATTTAAGACGAGGAACTTTCTGGTAATAATCTATGTCCATCAATCTCTGACTTCCAGAGAAGATAAGCTCATAACCTTAGCTGAGAGAACGGCGCGAAAAAGTTGCAATGAACACTTGTTATATATAATACCTACAGATAATTGCGCATTATCTATTTTAACTTTGAATATTTTTAAACTGATTTTTCATGATAAAAATTAAATCTGTTTTACAAATATCTCAAAATAGCTTACACTTTTTTTTATATAAAAATATCGTTACTTAAACTTACTAAAAAAGCAACTCACTAACAAACGGAAAAAATTACAAGATTGAATTTCGCAATTCTTACCATATAAAAATCATAACAAATAAATTCACAAAAGACATCAAACAAATCCTGATTGTGCCTAAATTACTTATATATTTCAATTTTAAATTAAATTTATTCTTTTGAGTTATTTCAATCGCTCATTTGTAGTTAAATGTACAATAACGATACAAAAAATGTTATTTATATCTGCCCACCACATATGATTTCACTATTTAAAACTAAAGAGTAATTGTTAACTAAAGAATAATTCATACTGAAAAAATATAAATAAATATTCCTTTCACAGTATTAAAATATACAATTATGTTAATCAATGTTTAAAAGATCTAAACTCTTTATTATACCTATTGTATCATTTTTCGAAATTTTTAAATAATGTTAAATTTATTTATATTTTATTATTTATATTTATTTAGCTCTAAATTCTAGTATTCGTTGAAAAACCCACTTATTTTTTTTATGGTAAAGATTCACGTAAAATTTGAAAATTTCTATTCTTAAATGAATTTAATATACATACATAAAAACTTACTGTAACAAAATACAATATGAGTTCACTCTATCGGAAACTGATTGTTCATCGCGTATTATTGATAATATAAAAGTCGATTTTCTTAGACACATACTCTCTCTCTCTCTCTCTCTCTCTCTCTCTCTCTTATTGTACTAAAATACAATCAAAAGGTGGATAAAGCTTAAAAATAGATCGCTATTTAATTTGTAAATATGTATAATTTTGCGAAAAATTCTTATCAATACCAGTCAATTTCCATAAATAATCTTCTTCCTTTTGAATTTATTGAATTTAATTTTGACGATCTTATTATTGTCTTAACTGCGTAGATATCGAATAGACTCTTATTCTAAATTACACACGATAATTTCTGAAGACTATTCCGATTCAAAATAATGGATACTACTACGTGCCAGCTCTAGAAATTTCCTCCGTTATAAAATGAATTTTCCCAGACTTGATCACATGAACACGAGAATGAAATTTGCGTACAGCATGTTTCATAGCGTATAAAATTACTCACTAGCCCATTAAAACTTACTGTTCCACTGGGCAAGATATAATTCGGTACATCGGAACGATGTTTTCTTAAGTGCTCCACACTGCTTATCAAAGTTCCAGATTTAATTTATTGATTAGAACAGTTACGATGAAAACTGCTGGATTGCGATCGAGTTGCCAATCTTTCGACCAAGGTATGATTAACTGCTTAAGGGCCTCAAGAAAATCCATATTATCCTTATTTGAATTCTGAAGGTTTGATTAAATATAAATACACGTGCATTTATCTAAATACTTCATTACTTTAGACCTTTCACGCGTGTACACACACACACACACACACACACACACACACACACACATATATATATACGTATAGATACTTACCATGTTATTTATGAATTCTTTATTAATTAATATTCTATTTAAAATAACTCGAAATAGCATGTAGTTATAGGTAGACGTAAGTAGGTATATGTAAAAGAATGCTTTTTAAATATTTAAAAATAAATATATTCGTCTTCATCTTAAAAAAATAAACATTTTTTACTTATAAAGTTCTGAGGTTACAAATTAATTATAAGTTTTGTTACACATTTCATTTAAAATTAAATTTATTCAGTTAAAATAATTACACATCCAATTCACAGAAAGTATCACGGATAAAAGCGTACGTATTAAGTAGACTTTGAGTCCGTTCAATTTATTTAAATTTAATAAAATCGAACTTCACTCAAGTCATTTCCAAATAATAGCTAAATTGGAATAGTAAGATAAATTTTTGAAAATGAAACCATCGTATTTATTTTAAAGTGAAGTATGTTAATAGGTGAATGTTTTAAATGAATAAAACTTAAAGAAATGCGGAATAACTATATTTACTTCTGATTAATAATTTTAATAAATAAGAATGCGGTATTATTTAAGCTTTTGTTTACTAATATTTATGCAGAGTCTTTATTTTTTAATTATGTATTATTTTGAAAATTATTCAGAATTAGTTTGGCCAATCGAGTGTGCTGCTTCTTATTTAACTTTTATTCTATTAATTGAAAATTCCTTATGACATCTGTTTTAAAAATATCAATCATTACTTATATATAACTTTTCAAAGATCTACAATATTATTCTAACTTATTAATTATTTGAAAATTATAAATCATTCAAAAAACATTAAATTTCTATTTCTGCCTTTTCACGGTGAAATGAAAATTCAACATCCGCATCTCTGTCACTCTCCTTTTGAAAGTAGAAAGTCACTCGACCATATGGGCTTTAAATTTAATGTTTTATTAATTAAACATTTTTCTCTATATCCTAGCCATTATGATATATAACTTAGTTTCACGATTTCGTTGCTTTAAAAAAACCACTTTACTCTATATCAAAATTAAATCACGAGTACCAATTGTTGGAAACAGATCAGCTAATATAAAATGAAACGTGATAAAAAAAACTAGAAGATTTCAGCTATAAATACATGCGTTTAAAATATTTACATTTGGTACACTTCGTTTGAGTTATTGTCCATTCAAACAGGAAAACAATGGATAATGTACATTACCGAAAAAAGAGTAGTTACATTTTATTACATTAACTATTTTCAAAGCTAATTAATTGCAAGATATAATGAAAAATTTCAAGACACAGGTAATGTAATTATTAGTGTTTTTATTTCATAAAACATGCATTTAGCCGCCATTAAAGCAGCTTATTAAGCAATTTGAAATCCCAGGTGCCATTTTTCACGAGTTGTTGTTATTTTTCACTTTAGCATTAACTTGCATATTTCAAGACAGAAATTAGTTTTAAAGAAGAGAAAAAATAGTTAAGTTCTTCTGTCCATAAAACAAAAAACATCTCGATTAGTTAAGATTTATCTTCCACAACCATTTTTGAACGGTAATTCCTTTTTGTTTTCGCTGTGCGAAACTTTGAGCCGCTCACGCGTAAGCACGTGCATGTTCGTACGTGTGTAATAACGTGTCTTGGCATAGCATGTGGCTGCGAAAATTAAAGCTGCGGTCCAACTGTGAGAGAATGTAAGTTATGTGCCAGTGTAACGCGCAGAATTGTATACGCTTATTACAAAAGTAAGGATATGCTACTTGGGCGGATCGTGTAACTTAAAGAGAAAAGGAAATCGTTGAGAAATAAACAAAAATATATTTATTGAAAAGTGTGTCAATTGATCCGAGCTACTTCTCTGAGATATATACGTAGATGAATTTTCATATGTATATATAAGAATTTGTTCATATATATATGTACATATTCATATGTATAATAAATGAATTGAACATAATATTAAAGATATATTTTTTTTACTTGGCATTTTAATTATGTTTATTTTTAACTTACTTTATTATTCTTAACATGTTAATAACAATGCAGACAGAGCAGTGTGTGCGTATTTATTAATGAGTTCACAAAACTTTAAAAATTTACAGTAAATTTTTTCGAAAGGGTTTTATATTTTGTTCAAATAAAAAATGTATTCGTAAAGACGAAAATACTTACTAAATCGTGTAAAAGATAATACTAAATATTATATAATAAAACAAAATGTACATTTCAAGTGATATTTAAGCAATACACGTAAATAATTCGCAATTAGTATCAGCAATTACATTGTATTTCAATAAAAGTTACTTCAAGTAATAATTGAATTGCTAGACAAGAATAAATTACCGTGTGATTACCGATATATTAAAATTGCTAATTCAATTTAAAATCTTGTGAAAAATAAATGATTCCCATTAATATTGTAAAAACCAGGGTTCAGTGTTCAGAAAATATTAAATAACAAGTTAAGTATGATAATACGTAATGATAAAATCATTAATATCGCACACAATTATAATCACGAACAATAAAAAATACAATAACCATAGAATCATTCTTTGCATATATTTCGTGCTAACGGAATTTTTTGACAAACAATTTTTTTGAAAAACGGAATATTTTGCTAACGGTAAAACAGATGCAGAAGATCCATTTAGCGTAAAACACGTGTTTGTATCATCGATGAAAGATCCCTTTTTTTCCACATTCCATAGAAAAGTCCTTCACGTATCGACAGGTATTAACGTCTTTCCACTCGATTCAAATGTAAGACTCCCGACAATTAGGCGAATAATATACGCAAAATGATGTATACATACATACATATATATATATAAGAAAAGCGACTTTCAATAAGGAATGATGCCGCTACTTTAACACGTCTTTTTTATCACATAATTACAGCTTCTTTGTGGCCCACGTATCCACATATGTGGAGAAGAGTATTTCATTTGAAATGAATAGACCGCGTTACCAGAAGTCATTTTTCATTTTGTATTGATGCGTACTATGTGGATGCCACGTCATTAATCTTTACATTAATCTTGAGAAAAGTGTTCTTATTATCAGGCATTCCTCCAGTGTAATATTCATTATCAGTTAGAGATGCGTTTTTATTGTGAGACTCAACTGTTATTTGCAACTCATCTAATGTCGATAAGATAAAGGTGAAATAAAAAGGAACGGTATTACTAGAATATCATAATAAATAAAATTGATTTTACACAATATCCATAATTGAGTATAGTATCATCATAAAGAAAATATACTTTTGAAACCTTTACAATTAAGATTTTTTATAAAAAATTACACAAATTCTAGGACATCCTTCAAGTGTGAAAGTTTTGTGACAAAAATTTTTATAATCAATAATTTATTTAAAATTTCATATTAGTTTAACTTTTTTTTTATTAATTTTCAATATAATATTTGCAGGCAATTAAACGCGTTATCACTCCATTTACAAAATAAAATAATGTTAAAATACTATTACAATATATGAAATTATATTTGTAAAAATATTGTTATGAGTTAAATAGCAAATAACTTAATTAACAATGCAATCTATTTAGATAATACTTTAGATATTGTTTTTTGTTTAAACATAATACATGTACGATTCTTATTTTTATTAATATTTAGCATTCAGTATTAAGATGGTTCATAAATTTAGTAAATGAAATATAATATTTTTAATGTATCCAATAAACTCTAATATTATCTTGAAATATTTATATTATTATAAATTATATTATATTTTAAAATATTCAAACTGTTTGTAGACTTATTGAATTAAAAATTCATTTTTATTATTATCTTATATATTTATTATTATCTTACAAAGTATATAAATAAAAAAATATAAATAATATATATTCAGACCTATATACGTAAGGTAGCTTAAATAAATAATAAATACATAACGCTATATTGTGGAGAAAAAAACAAAAGTCGTATCTTAATTGAAAGTTTGTTTCAATACGATAATCTTAATAATACTATCTTAGAATAATAAATTCAATTACTTACTTTGAATAAATTTTTTGCACGAGCATTTGAAGTTGTTATCAAATAGAAAAATTCGCATCAGTTATGTTTTATAGAAATGCTCATTGTCCCACCCATAGAATAAGCATAACAATATTGTCTGATAAGGCATCTCATTGTACCGCCGCCTGCTAGTATATTCGCGGAAACAAACGTCCCTGCGATTTCAGAATTCCAGGAAATCAATCACGTTACAGGGCTCGAGCGAAAACCCACGCGCTCTACCTTGAGCCTTTAGAAAAAGAAACGGCACGGTTGTAAAGATGAGAGGGCAGAAATTAATTTCTCTGAGTGTCGCGAGAATAGAGCTAACAAACCCACAAACGGAAAAAGAGAAAAAGTAAAAGAAAATGCATGACAATTAATAGAGGTAAACTGGGGAAGTGTCCAACGAGACAAGTTGTTAGTAGTCTATTGTAGGGCATAAATGGCTGATGGACGAGCAGTAGCATCACTTATTAATAACAACGGCAAAGCTGGATTCCTTTTGGTACTTATTCTGTGCCTTTGAGACGGCGATTAATATGTAGACATTTTTTATTATTGGCATCAATGTTTACTGCTAAAAACGTACGGATATTCAAGAAATTCTGGCTTTTTTCATAATGTCTAAAAATCAATTGTGAGATGTTAATGCGATAATGGTGCAGTAATTCGGCATAATGTGTATGCTGTTTTTTTAAAACTATTAATGTTTGCCCACGAACTTAGTAATAATTTAAAATTGTAATCAATCTTAAAGATTATAGATTTTTTGTATATGAATAAATGTACGTGTATATAGTTAGATAATTGTATATTGGTATATAAGTTTATATAGATATATAAGGATAAAGTTATAGGTCACAACTCGACGAAGAGTACAAGACTTATCCAAAAGAAATATCCAAATTCAAATAAAAGAGAAAATTATACAATCAATATTGACATATTAAACATTACAGCAAAATATCATTACACAAAATGGTAAATCATTCAATGTTCGATAATATCTTTTAGAATTTCTAAGAATATAATTTTTAAAAATGTATTCATTAAATTGCCATACAAATTATATTTGATGCAATTGCATAAGCGATTATTAAGACATATTATTAAGACAGTTTACAAAGGTATAATTTAAGGTATACGAATACAAAAAACAATTTTAAGTTCATTTTTTCTATACAAATATATTTATGTACAAGTTCGAATCTGTAGAATGTCGTAGTCAAGAAGTGTATTATGAATTTTATATTTATTCTGCATTTATTCATATACAACATAAGTGCTAATAATAGGAACGATGCTTCAATAACTTTTAATGTTATAATTTTAATTTAATAAATTAATATATAAATAAAGTATATTCAACGAATAAAGTATATAAATTTAACTAATAAAATAAATAACATAAATAAAATGTAAAATACGCTTTGCCTATTAAGCATTAATTATGATAATTAAGTGTGTTAATTGATTTCACTGTGCATTCGTATATTAATCTTTTTTTGCACATTACTGATATTTTCATTTTCTTCTCAATAATAGATTTTTAAATTATTGATCACTATTTTCATAGACTGATGTTAAAATTATATAAGTGCAACGAATGCTGTTCAGAATAAACCTATAGAAAAATAAGATAAACATAATTCTAATAAAAAGCATCGAATGTCCTTTGCGTTTCATTCATTTTAATAAGGGCATCATCATTATTCGCATTAAATTTATTATATTTGGTATGTCGAGGTTAAACAATTGTGTATTTAATGTATATTTATTATGTGATTTTATTCACCTACTCGTACATTTATCTCTTATAAACAATTTTCATTTATACCGACACAGACACACAGGCACACGCGCGCACACACAAAACACACAACACATAAATGCATATATGTATATAATATTTATATTAAATATTTATTGCTTGTGATTATTACGATCTTTTTATTTTTGAAACTGTTGAATGTCATCATAAACGATAAACAATGTCAAAATATATACAATTTCAAAATATATATAGAGAAAGAATGAGAAAGAGAGAATAAAAAGACAAAATCTATAAAAAAAAATCTAGTTTAGTATCTTCAATACATACGGTTGCAGAGTAGAAATAAAATTTAATTTTAAATCTAATGAATTGCCTTATTAATGACGCATAATTTTTATTTGTAAAATCTATTATCGTTATAGTTATTATCGTTATGGCAATTATTGTGATTCTTCTAATGAAATTTACTTTTCTTTATTAACAAATAATTGTTAAACCTTTACATTAGGTTTTACTTTAGCACTTTTATTTAATTTATAAAATAATGTCAGCAATGTGAAAATAGAGTAAAAAGTAAAAGTCTGAATAACTAAATAAAAAACAGAATCAATTACTTCAAAATGTAATCTGCATGACATTCAAGGGATTGCATCATCATTAAAATATATGTTTTCCTGCGTCAAAGTACAAGAATCGGTTAACAAAAATACTTTGAAAGTTTAAAATTAAGGTAGATGAAAACAATATGAATAACTAAATCAATGTTCAAATTTTTATTTTATTAAACCATCAATTGTTTACACGTAAGAAAACATCGGGAAAGAAAGATTCGTTTCAGTAAAAGTTTTTGTTTGCATTTTATCCAAATCATTTCTGTGATTAGATTTACAATATTAAATGATTGAATCATATATTTTATACTTAACACTATGAGCATTAGCTATAATTTTTGTCGAATATAAATTAGTGACACCCAGTCTCAAATACTACACTAAGCCAAACCTAAATTACGTCGCATTACAGAGCGTAACACCAGTCGCTTTCTTCCACGTAAAGTGAGAGAAATACGAGGAATCCCTTCTTGCTCGATCAAAGATTCTCGGCTCCCCGTCCATTTATCTCGAATGAATTTATGAATCCACGACTGACACTTGCTTGGCCCTCCAATTGCTCTGATGATATATCTTAACACTGACAAATGTTCAATGACACCAGACATCGCATATTCGGTATCGCTGTTTTGGCACTCACGAAAATTCAATGTGCACATATACTTGAGATTTATTTGAAATATTTCAATTTATGTTTCCACAAAAAAATATACATTCAATTTTTTTTTTAATCTACAATAGCGTGATTTTATGAATTATAATTATTGTCAATTATAAAATGTACATGGTTTATTTAATTCGTATTATTAAAGCATATTATTTGTAGATAGAGAATAGATAGTGGCTAGAAAGAGACGTTTTGTTAAATATCCTCACAGCTAGTAATGGAATTACAGAGGCATTTGCTCTTGAAGGAAACAAAATGCCCTACCGAGTGCGACAGTAATCGGGTAATCAAATACTGGGACTATTGACACATGTCAACTGGCAAATTGACGTTGCACTCGATTGGCAAGCGTCGTTCGTAGGTCGTAGAATAAAAATTGTAATGTATGTAAATTTATTGACGCTGAGCGCGTTTGATCCGACTTTGGAGTAAAAGTTACAAGTTAGTCACGCCCCGGAGTTGATGGCGATTTACCGATTGAGAAAGAATCTTTATCACACTTCGGTCTTACGTGCACTGTACTCAACATTTATTTGCATTTATCTCAATTTTTGTTTACTTTAAGTATTCATTATCGTTAGGCGTTTATAACAATAACAAATTTCTCGAGGCATTTTTCAAAATGAACCGACCAAATTTGCATTATCTTAGATTTTAGATGTAAAAGTATTTTAGATTCGAATTATACAAGAAATATAATATAAAATTGTATCTTTGTGGTATAAAACAGAACTTGATTGTTGATCTTAAATAATTCTAATCTTTTTAAATATATGTGTATACGTGTGTGTGTGTGTGTGTGTGACTGATTTGTTTTCAATTTGCAACCTTTTTACTTTTATCTTACCTCCAAACCGCGCCATCGCTTACATTAATTAAATTGCGTAAAGACCTTGTCAATCAATTTATTCTTCATAACACATATCGTTTTCAATATTTTTTTATAAAATAAATATAAAAGGGCCAAAGTGGATATGATTTTTCTCATGAATGATTGTAGGATTAGCAAGTCATAACCTATAAATATGCTACAGCTTCTGTGCGAAACGTAAATGATCTCAGATCTTCCAACGATTATTAAAAAGGAATTATTACTTTGCTTTCAATAAATGTTAAGTGGTCGCTTAATCTTATCTATTTCGTTTGCGTGGCTTTATTGTATGCTTTTATTGGGTTTCAAAGCAAATGTTACGATTGCAGCATTCATTTACGTTACTTATCTCGGAACTTATGGTTGGCCAATCATATAATACATACACTTTTTGACACGTAAATAAACATTTTGCATTCCTCAGAAATTAATCACGGCAATTAGCATTTACTGTTTTAAAATAAGATATTGCATCAACATTTTTAAAGTCGATAAAATATTTTTTATTTCTTGTTTATTGTTTTAATCTTGTCTTTTCTCTTATGAATAAAAGTTTACACGTGACATAATATTTTAATAATGTTGAGAAAAAAAAAGAAACTTAAAACCTACAACTACGACGCCTTAGTAAAATTAACAAACGAACAATCCTTATATTTAATAGTTAAAATATCTTACGTTCTAATGTACTTGTAAGTAATCGAAAATAGCTGAAGGAAATACTATAAGCTTATTAAATGCACACATTTTTATGCCTAATCACTGACCTGAGAGATAACCGTAATATTCGATCTCCGATTAAACAACCAGAGCACCAGAATTCACATGTGTTCACCTCGGAGCTCCAAGCAGGTAAAACGCATACAATAAAACATCGATTCTGGTGGAAAAAGTGCCCGCAGGAGGATCCGTTGGAAGAAAAATCCTGGCACTGTCTCAACTTACACGTCTTGTACATTAAGCAATCGTCGGCAATTTTCCAGGAAATTCGTATCGGCGATCCTTGCGGGTGTGTATCCATAATACGTTTTGCGCAATGGCATCACGTTACACCGACCACGAGACGTTGCAATCGTTTTTCTCATGCTATACCTCCTGATCTCCACCAAGCGTTATTTAGGCTACTCGTATACGTCAACAAGTGACTTGTGAGCGAAGTAACTTCCACTTCTTTCAGTTGATAAAATGTAATGTGTGTTTTCATTAGCTTCCAATATTTAAAAAAAAAAAAAAAACTATGTATTAGAACTGGAGGAAATTTTTTAACACAATGTGTGAAATTCATTTTTAAAGATATGACAGTTTTAATAATTTTCTTAATGGATTAGCTTACGAGAAAAATATTTAATAATATAAAATTATTAGCATTATATTCAAGAATAATATATCATTAAAATTCTTAGTTAATATTGATAGAATTAAATGATACGTCGTATGTTTAATTCGCATAAAAATTACACCACAAAGTTATCGATTAATTTAAATTAGAGAAACTTTTAAGCGTTCTCCCTCTTTTCTTCTTTTTATTTTTAATTTTTATATTATAAAAATTATCTTATCTATCTTTCTATCTATCGTATTTTATAAAAATTATACTTATTGCAATTCTCTTTTAAATGTTTTTATATTTCTATGGTTTCGAGCGTTTATTAACATAATATTATTTTAATGAAAACCTTATTTACTCACATGCTTCACTTAAAATATCCCGTTTAAAATATAAAGGATTATCATGGCAATTTATAAAACAAAAGAATTTAAACAATTTCAAATAAATTCTTTGGTACTCCTTATAAAACACATTCGTCCAATTTCATTTATTTTATTGAAAAATATTTTTATGAAAAATTTAATACATTCATATTGTAAACTTATTTATAAATATATATAAATATATATTTGTAGTTTTAAATCTGTCGCAAAGTCGAAGAATTTTATATCATGTATTATTGTATTAAGGGAGTCTGAAAAGCACTGTTTATTATCAGAGAAAAAGTAATCCTATTTAAATACATAAAATTCCGCTTTCGCACACCTGATAATAATACTTTGCACGATTTATTTTAAAAACTAATTACACATTTCTAAGTTGCCAGAAGAAAGGACAATGTGTTGCAGCTTAACAATTATTAAAAACAAAAGCACCGATCTTACCAACAATCGGCTAACATAAATATTAAACCGCAGCTCCCCCGCCCCCTCTTATTAATCTTACTCAACTCGATCTTTACACTGTCGTCTACGGACATGAAACGCCTTTCGATCGGATAACGTCAATACTTAATTCGCCACCCCTGAATAACAATGATTTCGCGGCAGTGCATGATAAGGCAGCAGCATTCTCGTTAACCGTGATATCAGGCAGAACACATCTTCCACACGAGGGATGAATGGATCGCTAACCGTTTAAGGCGCTACTACTCCCTCATTGGCCTTCCCGGGCCCCCGAAAGAAATAAAATAAAAATGAAAAAAAAATCAAATGGCGCCAGGTATGCAAAGCTTTTATGCCCTTTCGCTTTTCTCGCGCGTCTGGAATGCCGTGCACTTAGGACTTGTTTATAGGTTTAAAGGAACGTCCTTGCGAATAATGCAATTACGCGAGATCTCCTGCTTTTATGGTACGGATGGACGGACCTCCGAGGCTTATAGCTTTTCCCCTGGGCATATGGGGGCTGCTGTCTCGTTTCTGGGCGACACTAAAAAATAAAATACACGTGGCCGCAAATTAGCGAGCTATTTTTGCGGGGATGAGAGGCATTTAATTATCGCGATGATCGAAAGCCTTATCTTCTCGAAGTTATTTTTGTAACGAAAAGTCGAGACTTGTGCCTATTACATTCA
This sequence comes from Ceratosolen solmsi marchali, assembly GCF_000503995.2. NCBI lineage: Eukaryota > Metazoa > Arthropoda > Insecta > Hymenoptera > Agaonidae > Ceratosolen > Ceratosolen solmsi. The sequence goes on from NW_011948441.1 coordinate 1,282,986, forward strand.
AATATTAATTTATTTCCACCAACAAAGAGTATATCTGTGATTTGCGTTGATATTTACAAAAGAAAATAAATAAATAAATGAATTAATTAATTAATTAATAAAAAAAGAAAGAAAGAAAGAAAGAAAGAAAGAAAGAAAGAAAGAAAGAGGGAAAGAATGAAAAGATGAAAAGATAATAAAAGCTAATGGATGAGTTATTTGTCTTAAGTATCGTTTTGTAAAAGCTATTATTAGACACAACAGTTTACAGTTTGTCATTACCCTCTTGCTCGATCGAGCTTGCAAGATAAAAAGAATAAAGTCTATCTAGCGCTCCTTGCTCAGCTCAAAAATTAAAATGTTTAAATTTAGCACCGGCAATTGCATTTTTCTCCCAAACTTTTATAAATTCGAGTGAAAATAGTCTCTTCTCTCGTTAGCAACAGACAGAAAACAGAGATGTCGGCAGCTACTGGCTAACAAAAGGCGCCGGATCCGCGCGTCTTCCCACGCGATTTTAGCCTCGGGGCCCGCGTGCGCCAAAAACTCGTTAATTCACCGTCATTTCGTTCGTGGCGCGCCATTAAAATTTATCGCGCTTTATGCCGAATGGGCAATTTTAACTTGCCAAGAAGAAAAAAGAGGAAGGCGCGAGAGACACGCGAGGCAATTGAGATACTGCCGTGGCACTAAAATCGCAACTCTTCTCTTTTCACTCGCAGCTTTCGGGCCATAAACCGATACTCGGTAGTCGTTCGCGGTAGGCAACGATCGGCCGGAAGTGTCGCGTCCTTTATCTCAAGCCATTCGATTTGGCTTATTTCGGTTGAAATCTGTATCGAACGACTTACGCACGAATAGTAATGTTTCATCCATAATATGCAATTCACATTCCAGGAGCTCCTTACTCATCTCCGACGTTAGGAACATTCATCCCCACAATTGTTCTGAGTATATTTGATTTGATGAAAAAGCGATTGATTTCGTTAAATGGCCGTATTAATTAATTCGATGATCGATCGATATTGATTTCCACGCCTGTAACCAACAGCCATCACGTGCGCCATATATTAGCGCTCGCATAAAACGATACCGGTCAGAAATCCCAAGTATTACACAAACTGACAGGAGCAGCCAGACAGTCAGACAGTCAGATGGACAAAAGTATGGAGCACACAAGGCGCAGTAAGCTAATGCTTTCGCTATCGGAAGATCGATTCGTTAAACCATCAACTTACAATTACATCGTTATTCAGCACATATTCCGAATACCCATAATTATAGGAGCCATTCAGGAACTTCCGCAAACGCGCGCTCACTTGCGCATCATCGGCAATACCGACCTGTCTCCACACTCTCTTAATACAGAAAGTTAAAAGCGAGGCCGGTCCGACTATTTTCACTTTTAATAGTGCCGATCCACGGGGAAGGTGGAAAGTGGATCCGTTAGCTTTTCATCTTCGCTGTTCATTTGTGAATAGGTTCGTTTCATTATTGTTTTGACAATTTTTAACGCTCGTTCGATGTATTTAATGCAGTCACATTTTTCGCAAACAAAGTCTGTACTTCGTAACGGTAAACACGATTCAATAACCGAGTGATTTTTCATCTTTTGTTCCCTATTAAATAGAGAACCTCGAACCGTGAGTTAGAAAATGCGGAGTAATATTTTTGTTTATTATGCCTGTGATTTATAAACTAATTCATGAATTAAGCGAAAATTTTCGAGTCTTAATGCGATTATTTTAGATGATAAAAAATGCACGATGTGCGTCCGTGATATTGACTAAGCGTTATTACGATTTTTTTTACTTTATCAAAAAAGAGATGGAATACAATGGAATACGATTTGTAAAGGGCTAATTTCGATTGATAACTAATCATGTAAATTTCAACTGTTACAAAGATATCTCATATTTAATTTCCAAACTTTAAACATTAAATTTCTACACAAATTTAGTCTCCATATAATGAAAAGGATATATATGCAGTAAAGTGTATTTTATTAACTATTATGCAAATACTTTGTATATCGGAGAAAAATTGTCAAACATCACTTTTATCTCAATATTGTTAAATGGCAACAAGAAAAATTGGAAGTAACTCTATTGGAAAGGTGAAAAGTGAAAATCGATCTATCGACGCACAGTATTTATGTACTCATAATGCAGGAAGTGGCTCATTAACAGGTCAACCTGTAAAATAAAACCTAGGTAGGCTTACCAATAGATAAGCTACTTTTTCGCAAAATAATCATATTTATTTATTTTTTATATTGACAATATACCAATTTCATTTATTTATCGAAGTTGGTTAATCTATATATAATGGCAGTTACTGGATGCTTAACTTTAGAATTTATATATTAATTATTAATATAAATTTAAATCAGGTTTAAGAAAGAATATTTATTATATTCATATTATTGCTGCTTTATTCAACATTTATAAATTGCGTTTCAGTATAAAATAGACAAAATAAGTACTTGTGTATTATGTTATGATTAATAAAACTGCAATATTTACATAGAAACCATGGAAATGCTACTAATTCGCATATATGTTATTGTTATAAAACGGCTGTGTAATTAGCATATCATTTGCTCGTAAATAAAATATTACATGCATACAAAATTAATAGCTTTGTTAAATAATGATATGAATTTATATTAAATCAATAATCAAATATTAAATTATTAATTGGTATAGTTAGATGATTGATAAATATAGTAATGTTTATTGTTTCATTACGTACAAGTGACTTGGATTATTGGCCTGAGTGCAAGTACGGCAGGTATGCGTGTAAGAAAATCTTGAGACTATGATGACTCGGTCCCTGTAATTACTCTCATTAATCTAAGCGTAATCCTAAAATAGAAACTCAAGAGCCCAAAGGCACAAAGCAAAAAATAATGTAACAAAGAGTGAACAAAAGATCGTAGTAACAATCGTGGTTTGTGTACGAACAAGAATCGTTTAATGTCATTTTAAATTTCATTCAAATATTGATGCAAAATATTATTTTGCATTAGTTGTACTTAGCATGATCCTGTGACAAAATATGAATTATTTTTCACGAGCAAATTATTTCATCCGCTCAATCAGTTAAGTTCACATTACATTCCAAGTTTTTTAATAAAAGAATTTTAAAAAACGCAACAACAACAAAGCAAAAGAATGAAAAAAAAACAATGCACATAAAGGAATGTGAATTAATACACTTTACCGATGGCTTGCTATTGAAACTCTCGACCTCTCAATCCTTATGACCTGACGAGATCTACTGACCCACAGGCCACTACTCAAATTAAAAGCGAAGGGCAAAGGAAAGCGAAAGCGCCCCCGAACAATGGCAAGTGAAGGATGCTACCAACCTGATTTGCCGACTCTGGGGCCGCCGAGGACGACCACCCTGATCCTGTTGACGTTGGTCATTAGCCGGCTCTCGGTTATCTAGACGTACCAAGCAACAACGTCCTCCCTCTTCTTCTTCCTCGCTCTCTCTCTCTTTCTCTCGCCCCCTCTCCCTCTCTCATACACACATACACACATACGCATACACACATGCATGCATGCAAAAAAAAAACGAAAAACAAACAAACGCACGCACACACACTTGCACACACGATTCCCTGATTATATCCTACGATATCAGACACAGTTTTTAGAGATGTGGAGTTAATTGTCGTCGGGCCGTCGCATGTCGGTTCTAACACTGCAACACTTCTCCAAAAATCGTACGACCGCTCTTGCAGTCACGCGGATGCGCGACGTTTGCCGGCGAACATGAAGTGATACACTCGACAACT
>NW_011948441.1:1286782-1354683 GCF_000503995.2 Ceratosolen solmsi marchali
GCGAGCGACTGTTCATGGTATCGGCGCCGGGACTCCCGGTGGACCGCGGAGCCGAGGCAGGGGGCAGCACCGGGCGAGCCGACCCATTTCGCCACACGTGCTGCAGGGGCGACGAAGCTCGGAGGAGGGACAACTTCACCTGGAAACGAATCTAGAATTGGCTTCTAGAAGGGGACCCTTTAAATTGTCGTTTGGGCGGAAGAGATTGGGAGAATGAGAGAGAGAGAGAGAGAGAGAGAGAGAGAGAGAGAGAGAGACAGACAGCGAAATGGGAAGGGCATTTTGTTTTGGCGACGATATATTTGGGTGGAGGGGAAGAGGCAATTGTGTGGTACCATTATTTTTTATTTAGCTACACTTTCACCATATGGATTATCAGGATTCATTTCAAGCGAAAATCCAAAATATCTTCGTCTCAAAAATGCATAAATTGGGTAACGAATAATCTTTGGACGTGCGATAAATTGATTGAAAGTATCTAATTTTTTATGTAGTTTATTTGATTCCACCTCCTAACAGATATATTTATGCACTCGTTGGATTTTTTCTAATGTCAAATCATAAATTTTGCGTCCTTTAATATTACATTTGTAAAAAAAAGGAAAAAAAGCTTTTAGTAAAAATATATTTAGTATCTGATCATTGCCCTTTTAAATCTTAAAGAAAAACTATACACATTAATTGAAACAAAGGATTTAATCTAAAATTTTTATTTTCCAATATCAATATTTTACAATACTCATTGCCATTAATCAAACATATATTGTATTCTTGATTATCTGAATTAAATGTTTTCAGATTCATTTTTGCTATGAATGACTAATAACAATAATGTTATATATTTCATATATTATATATTTATGAAAATATGTTCCGTAAACATTAATTTTACTTTATTGATGCTTTTTATTTATTTTTATCTTGTATTGCACATTCATTTTCTAATAAAATTGATTTCGTCTTTCCTCTTTTAGCACACTAATTCGACGATTTCCCATCTTTTTGTTAAATTTACTAAAATTCTTTTATGTTATACCTCTGTTCCTTTATTATCCGTCTCTTTGTCTGCTTGACTATCTCCATCTCTCTGTTTTGATTACTTTATCAAAATCTTTTAAAGCTTCTAATCCTTGCTCTCTTTTACTTTCAGAATATGTTATGTTTTCTTTTTACGTTTATTTTTTCATAAAATTTCTGTAAAATGTTCCGAATTATTTTCTCTACATAGCCATAATCTCTGTACTTTCTCTATTCTCCTGACTTTCAGTATTCCTTTTCAAATGTGTAAGTGAAGAGTCAAAATTTATGATTTTAATGAATACTTTTATATCAGTCTTTCACTTATTGCATCAACCATTCGCATTTAACTCCATATAATCCATATATTCCATAATTTTATTGTTATTTATTTATGAAAATACTTTTAATGTTAATTGTAATTATTATGTATTTTTATTATACCTCACACGTTTACGAAATTATGATTAACATTAAAAATTTTTAATTTAAAAACAATATTATTTAAAAAAATAATTTTTATATTATTTTTATGATTTATGGTCGTTTTGAAATTAAAAGTTATTGTAATCCCGTTATTTAATAAAAATGCCATATGCTTTGATTTTAATGTAGTTCACGTAACTGTTTCAAGCTACATGAATGTAATTTCAAGCGCCTCGCATTTTATTTAAGATTTCTCTATTAGCTCCGCACTATTTTATTGATTTTTATTACTTTGATTATAATTATAGTAATATGTATTAAAAATTTCTTTTGACTCGCACAATAAAATTATTTTCTGTCAATCTTATTAAGGCTTTTATGAAAAACTAATGAATGCCTGTAATTAGTTATAGTATTGTATTATTACTAAATATAGATATCTATTTATTTATTTATATTTATTATTTATAAAAAAAGGCATATAGATCAATTTACAGAATATCAATAGAATATAGATAAATACGGGAAATACAGATATTGCAAGTGTTTGAAAAGACAGTGAAATGTTGAGATATAAATATTATATAACTAAACTAGCAGTAAAATATGCTGTACTCTTCGTATTATATGGATAGCTACGAACTCAATAATTATAATTTGCATATTAAAGACTTAAGCACATATTTGTATAACATTTGCTCGGTCACTATAAGCCTTATTTACCAACAACAATGTATGTAAATTAATTAAACGTGGTGTCCCATGTAGTTTATGTTTTTACGTTCCATTTTAAGATTCCCGTGATGTCGACTCACTTAAAATTATGTATTATCGATGTTTTAATAGGTATTCAGGTCAGTTGACCGTAAAACTCTTTGTGCGCGACATTTTAGCCCACTAATGTCCCAAAGCACCTTCGACTCTTGATGCGCAGATATGCACGTCACTTGAGCAGTGATAAGAAAGCGCACATGAAGAAAAATCAAGACCATGAGCACGAAACGGAAGAAGTAGCATCAGCAATTTCGAAAATTCTTCATTCTCCGAGCAACGAGTTTTCCGTACTGCTACATTGTCTATGTTTAAAAGAAATTTTAGTCTCCGAAGTGTAAAATACATGTATTTCATTAATAATTTTTGTTCGTTCTTATTTTTATCAATTTATAATATTTCTACTTTATTGAGTAGTTTTTTTGATAAAATGTAATTTTTAAAAAGCTACTTGTTAGGCGCTGTCCGAAATTATTTAATATATAACAATAATGAACAACTATTCTTAATGTTAAACCTTAATTTATGTAATAAATAAATAGTAAAAATATATGTCTACAAATAATTAGCAATGAAATAAGTTTCATTATGTATTTTGCTTAAAACAGTGTATTACTTAGCATTAAGTAATGGTGAAGGACGGTATTTAAAAAAAATTAGAAATAATAACGGCAACTAAACATGCTCTTACATTACATAAGAAGAATTTTATTATATTCTTAATTTATTCAATTCACGTAAAGTAAATTAAAATTTTGTAATGTAAATTAAGTAAAATTAAGTAAGCGTACTTTACATACATAATTGTCATAAAATCTTAACATAATTCATTATAATAAATTACAAAGTAATCCGCAAAAATCCAGGACATTTTATGAAAGTATATATAAAACTAAGGGCAGACATATTTATCTTGTTATATAATAAAGTAATTGTAACTAAACTATATTTATCTCCGATCTTTAAGCATGCGAATAGTTAAACGTCTACTTTCGTTGTTAATGTAACGATAAAATCGTATATACAGTACAATACATCGCATATAAAAACAGGTTTGATCTTAAATTTTATAATTATTGAGTATATAAAAGATAATATAAATATTATTCATATTAACTATAAGCTTTACCGAAGATTATTATTAACATGCATTCAATAATAACAGTATACGTATTACTTTATTAATAGGATATTATTTCTATGATACTTGATACTACTTTATGAAGATTTTAATGAAATCCCGATTATTAAGTTACATAATAAAACATTGTATAACACGTACAAAATTATTTGATTTATTATTTGAAAAAATATTTTTAAAATAAGCAAGTCATTTTTTAATAGTTTAGACTTACGTTACAAATTTTAATGACTACTATTTATATCGGTTTTTAAAAAGATTTCTCTTTTTGTTAATAGGCCAGCTTTATTATTTAACCTTAATATTTTATTTTGAAAACTTTTTATGTTTTTTTATTGATCCTATCGTGTTAAAAATATATTTTAGCATTTTAGTAAGAGATGTATGTAAATACTTAAAGGAGAATAAGGGAGACGGAAGCAGAAAGTGAAAGCAAGAATAAATAAATAATAGATTTAGGGCGAGTAAGTGTATAATATTAGAATAAAAGAAATGATTAATTATACGACTGCTAAGTATAATGAAACAAAATATTTCAATCAGTATAATTATATTTAAAATATTAATTTAAAAAATAATGTGTGTAGATGAGTTATCTCTAGAAAATTTAAACATGCACGATAGATGATTTACTTTACTTATTCAAATCTATCATTTATTTAACTTTATAATACATATTATATATTTACATATTTCCACTTTTTAATCTAATGTGTTAGTTTTATTGTATGTCCATAAGTTTCCTAGAGTTTTAATAAATAAATTTTAAATTAAAATATTACATGCAGTTACGTCATTATTCACATGTTAAGTAACATTTTCAACGATCATACATGCATTCTAATATATTGTTATTTTATAAAGTTAAATTTGATCTCATATCGCAAGCAATTCATATAAAGCGTAGATATTAAATAAATATGTCCATTAAGATACAATTTTAAATTATTTTATGGAAATTAATAATAATTCATAATACAATTATAAATTAATACTAAGATGTGGTAGAATTAAGACTATAATAAAACAATAAAGACAAATTTACTTTTTTGCGACAATTTTTTGAGGAGTTGTCTTATTTATTTAGATAAACATATACTTCGTGAGTTCTAGAATCACGTGAAAAAAATTTTTAATAATCAAGTTTTAAAACGTGATGCGTGTCTAAAACATTTCCAAATGCGTGCGTGACAAGAAGATTTTTAAAATCAAAATAAATAGCAATATGTCCCTTCTTTGTTTTAAATCAGTATGTAATCGAAATATAAATTCTTTTTTATCTTAATTATAAATTACAATTTATGGATTTGTCATTCTGTATTGTAATAGTCAACTTTTAAGATAGCAAAATGTGCTGAAAAATATTTATATTATAAGAAATACAGTTATAACAGTTAAACGCAAAATATTTAAAAATATTCGTAAACATCAAAGTAAATTACATTAAATTTAATCATTGCTATCATTTACTTATTACGACTATTAAATTATGTAATATCCTCAAAATATACATTACTATTATGTCATAAATTTCATAATAAAATATATACTTTAGAATGAATACTAAATAATATAATAAATGAGTAATAATAATAATAATAATAATAATAATAATAATAATAATAATAATATTAAGGCTAAAAAATCAAATGACTGATAAAGATTATTAATAGAATTAATTAGAACCATCATTTTTCAAATTTCCAAATATATACAGAAAGTTACATATTTTTTTTATAACAAATTTTATATTTTAGAAATAATTAATCATTTTAAATTGAAATTCTATTTTTAAATTAAAAATTCCGTCTTTTAAACGTTGAAAATATGAATGTTTATATTTTTAAATGTTATATGTTTGATTTCAAATATGGAACACTGATATTGATTTATATAATATTCTAAACTATAATATTAATACTTAACAAACTATAATAGAAAAACAAAATTTATACATTCTCAAAGATAACTCTAAATTTTTTAAACAAGCTTTAACAATGTTCTAAATAAATAATATGCATAAAAGAATTGGCCACGTGAATTTTATTAAAAATACATTCCTACATTAACAAACAGTTTTTAAACAAAAACAAATATATAAATAATCACTAGTAATAATATATTTTGTATTATAATACAAAATGATTGCCGTTTGATTTAATGATTTTCAATACATAAAAAATGATAACAAATAATGCAAATAATTATAAAATATTTGAAAATACATTTTATAAATCCATTTTAATATGAAAGCGTCATAATGAACCATACAATTGTACATTGTCAATGATATTTCTCAATGCTAAATAATCTTTTTGATTCCATGATACTATTCTTTATTTTTTCAAATATTAAAAATACCTAAATATTTAATATGAAATAATATTTTAAAGTAACAATAAAGAAAACTACAATTAAAATTTATGCTATAAGACGATATCGTCAGTATTCTTCATTAATTGACTAAATTTTGTGCAGAAATAAAATTTTAGAAGAATTTTATTTAAATTTTATTAATACATATCAAAATCGAATCAGCTGTGTTAAAAGTATGATCAATCTTTATCGAATTAGGAAAGAAATGTAAATAATCAGTATTTTCAAAATGAAATATATACATATTTATGAAGAATAATTGATAAATAAAAATAAAATAAAAAAAGAAAATTATAATGTAAAGTCTATAATGCTTTTCTATTCCCAACTGTGATTATGTTGGTATATTAAGAATACATTTTATGCACTTATAATTTTCACTATATAATTAGACGTAAATTTTCCTGACCATATATAATATAAGAAATTGTATTTTAAATATACGTAATAACAGTATTTCACCTATTTCATTTCCTTTGACGCCTAATTTTCTTACTATTCCACAAAATTTGTTTAACATGATTGCAATTATTGCTTATATACAAAATTCATACGAAATCTCTCAAAATGGTTACAAAAATTAATTTTAGTAATTATAAATTTTGTAATAATAATCAATTTTTTATTTAAATTATATTTAAACTACTAATGACTATGAATATTATGATTCTTATGATTCTTCCAATTGAAAGGATGAAAATTACAGGATTTTTTCTAACTCAAATTAGGCACATTCAAATGTTCAGAAACACCTTTGTCGTTTATTATGAGATAATTTATTGTAATTTTATATTTTATTTTTATTCATTTATATTTAATGTAATTTATAATTTTTGTCGAGTATATATACATAAGGCTGTATCAAAATAAGAGCAACGTTTACAAAGTAAACACGAGTCTCTTAGAATTCTTTAAATTGTTCCTTTTTTCATTTTTCGACAAGAGAATTAATTGTATAAGATTACGCAAACTATAACATATATATGCATACATACTATCGCCCACATGTCGTCATATCTTATGTCCAAAAAATTACACATACTTATATAATCGCATAGTTACAAATGATTTGATTAATCTAAGTCTTATTTCAAATATGTTGATTTTTATTTTTCGAAGAGAACATTTATTTACAGTTTTATTTTTCTTTCCTTATGCAGTTGGCTTATCGATTAACTCAAGTTTTACAACTTAATGTGTGCATTATTTTGATAAAAATATTTGGTCTTCTCTATTTATTAATTTTAGCACAAAACAATTAATTTATTAGCACAAAACACAAGTTGAATATTCAATTTTAATAAGTCTTCATTTTATTGATTATACAATGAACTGGAGTTTACATAAAATTGTACTTCCTCCTGTAATTTCGAACTGTAAATGAATAACTAATTTTCATAATTTTTTTTTATAATGAAATGATTTGAAATAATCTTATTGTGAATGAATTAAGAATTTACTTTTTAAATTATTTTATAATTCGTTATTTCAAATAAATATAATAGCTCGATCACTGTAAAGACTATAAAATTTTTTTAATAAAAATTTAATAGTCTCATGATTTAACTCTCGAATATACAAACATATATCATTTTTAAGTTATAGGTATAATTAATATAATATAATATTAATATTAAAGACTATATTATAACATAATAAATGTATAAAACATAAAATACCGAATTCACAAACATGAAACTAATTATATTTTGTAATTTTACTTTGCGTTAACATGAGTTTCTTAAATTGTAAAATAATACGTTATCAATTTAAATACATATTAAAGTATAATTTACTTTCATTATTTAAATATCGATTATTTTCTGCACAACTATTTACAATTTGTGCTTAATGAAATTTAAATAAAATTATTCATTCAATGATTTTTATTTATCATGATTTTTTAATATCTTGCAACTCCCATGAAATCCAAATACGTTTTAATGATTTATCAATCATTTTTAAAACATTTAATTACTGTTAAAAACTATTTTAAGACTACATTAATACATACTTTTTGCAATTAATATTAAATATTAGAAAATAATTTTCAAAAATGTAGAATAAGTTTCAATTTGATAAAAATTATACAAAAACCGAAAATAACTTGATTAAATAAGTATTACAATTAATAAAAGTTTACTGAAAGTTTATATCAGACTTAGCCTACAATTCTGCTTTTAATTAATCTGGATGGTGCAGAAAAATAAAAGAATTTATATATGCATTCTTACTAATTATATCAAAAGTATTGTTGATAAATATGTATTGATTACAATAAAAATAAAATTTAAGTAATTAAAAAATTAATTCTAAAAGTATATAGTACTGATATTATTATTAAAATTTATTGATAATATTATATGCTGTTTATATTTCATTAATATTTTAAGAAAACGTGTTAACTTATAAAAATAATTATTTGTAATAATTTCGCATATTAAAAAAGTCGATAATTAAAATAATAAACAGCCTATAAAACTATTTAGTTTCTTTTTTCATTTTTACATTACTGATTTAATATTTTTAGACTCAATTTTTTCTGCATCAAACAGACAATCAAACAAAACAATATTTGAAAGGCCTAATAGTACCATAATTTTCTAACTGCCATTATTATCATATTTCAGCAATTACTTCATTTAATTTTACTATAATATCAATGTATACGATGGATTTTAGCGTAAATAAAGAATATCATATAAATCAAGACTTATTTTATCGATAGTTAAAAAATTTATAATTTAATTATGTAAACTGCTCTACGTATCAAATATACAAACATTAATCACTCGTTCACTCAGTCCCATTTGTAATTTCTCCAAATGACTTATTTGTTAATTAACGTTCAATTAATTAATAGAAAGTATGTTAGTTAAATTTAAAAACATTCGGAAAACGGGCAAATACAAATCAACAAATTATTTTTATTTTATTTTAAATATATAATAATAATAGTGTATAATTATTATGCATAAAACTGAAGTAATTGCTGCCAATTGAGGTAATCCTGCTTCTTAGATAAATTTTAACAATTTGTAAAAATATTTATCTATAATTCAGGAAACGAGTATCACATACGTAAATATATTCATAGAAATAGGCTACCATTGGCCATTATCAAATTGAAATAGATTTTTTTAGATATTGCAGTATTATCCCCGCTTATATCTTCTTCTACATACAATTGAAGTGAGATTTTCGATCATTATCTTGCTGTTTGTTATTATTTCTGAAAACTTAAGCCTACCAGATCGTCTTACAAATTTTTCAATTTAATCCTTCACAAGCAACACATGATTTGTAATTTATACTATATATTAAACAGAAAATGTAACTAAGTAACTTTTATTTAAATAATATTAATTTACTCAAACACTATAATCCACAATTTTTTATATTTTCTCAATATGTAGATAAGAGAAGATATTAAACAAAAAAATGGGACATTTATTTCTATCGGTCCTTAAAAAATACAAAATTCCTAAAATAATTTTTTTTTTTGCCTTAACACTACGTAATTGAATTAAAAATATTAGTTTGTAAACATTTGTATGAAAAAATACTCAACAATAAAAATTTTCAAACGAATCTCATACTCCTTCAATATAAAACCAAGATTGCGACCTTAAGGACATAATTGTATAGTAAAAATTCGTCGATAGAATTTTTCGAAGACATTGGCAGTCAACGTTTATTAATCAAGAAAAATCTTGACAAGTCCTTCACTTTTATTAACAAAATGTCCAAAAACCAATGTTTTTAATTTTATTTATATATACACCCACACACGTATGCAAGCACACACGAGTACAAAATAAATTGAAATCGTAAAAATTACCCCACTCGATAGGCACCGACAAAGCTAACGTAACAACCCGTCTCTACGGATTTCTCGATAATACATTTTTACATGCGAGCATATTGAAAGGAAAAAAAACGAAAAATCATAAGCAATATATCTCGGCGGGTCCGAATCAATTCGTGGAGCGAAGCGTCCGCGCCGCCCACTTCTTATGACGGTAGATGGGACGTCGCAAGCCACCACTGCCGCCGCCCTCGCCACTCCTCTCCGACATTGGTTTTCCGTGTGCCATCGTCAGGTGCTTGGCAAATAATTCCAGAGGTATGAGCTTCTTGCATAATGGGCAACGGTGCGCTAGGTGGCCTGCAATGCAAAGATTGTCGACATCAGCCACGGAAGGTGGAGCCTTTTTTTGCTATGGTACGAATGTCGCGAAGAGTGCCAATGAATGTCAACATTTTGTTACTTTCAACTTAAGGTTAGGACTGTGTGTCAGCGTGAAGAGTCTTAATGTAAAAATAGGGAAATTTTTTTTTTTAAATATTTTTATACAGTTACAATATTTAAAGAATGCATGTAAGCCGTGCAAAATAAATTAAAGATCCGATAATTATCCCATCCTATAAGCGATAGCTAAGCTAAAATAATGATCGGAAATTAACGACGTTTTTATATGAAGTTGTCATTTGTAAATGTAGGTTATCAATCTATACAATTTATTGAGAATACTAAAATTTTTAATTTTACTGATTTGCAAAATTATGGCAAGTATTTATCTAAATAAAATATCTTAATCAATACACAAAAGTCAAACTACGTAAAAATAGTACTTTAATCATGCCTTAACTAATTATATATATATATATATATACACACAAATATATACACACATGCATGCGTATTCACGCGCGTGCACACATACTCTCACCCTCTTTCTTTGTGTATTAATTCTTAATTTAACAAACAGTATCAACTATTAAAGTATTAATTATAGAGTAAGTAAGTAAGAAACTTGAGAGAGTAAGTGAAAAGAAATTTATTGGACAATAAAACTGGAGTATCAATAGTCCTCCTATAATAAAGTTTTAAATTATGACTTTGGGCAAATACTTATGATTGGCAGCTCATTATGCATACAGCACGATTATGTGTACTACATTAGTTTGTACACAGTAAAATTGACACAAGAATATGATACATCTTGATCGATTTTATCTACGTAATACTTATGAGACTCCATGAATAATATTTAGAAAATTGCATCATAACATTACAAGTCGTGGTGATCACTATTACCATGAAAAAAGTATATAATACAATTTTTGTATTTTTGTATATAGCAAATACTACAAGGATTTATTATTGATTGAATACTGTCTTTAAAAATAGTCGTTAATTTCAAAGTTGCAGGATCACCATATACAATAAACATTTTCACATATAAAACTCATATAAAACTAATTTTGTAAGTATATGATAACATAAAAATTAATTATATACTCAAGACGTACCAGATGTCTTAGTTCTGTGCTGTAAACGATGTGTAGTTAGTGCAGCAGCACTAGAAAACCATTTGCCACAATCTGCACAGTTCAATTTCTTCACTTTCCATGTTCGATTAGGGCTCAAAATTTTCTTTTTAATTTTGATTTTATCCTTTTCATCTACCAATATATTCTGCAAACTTGTTATCTCTTTTTCGTCAACTTCTGGAGTTACTGATCTCTCATCTTGCAAAGCTATATCTGTACTTTGGCTGTCTTGTTTTCGAGTTTCACCTAATGAGTCTACTGAACTCTCAACCTTTATTTCTATCTCTAAATCTTGTGATATGTCATCTTTTAAAAATTTGTCTTGATTTAATTTACTTTTTTGCTGACTTTTATCCGATGATTCAATCAAGTTTTGCATATTCATTTCTGATTCAGGCATCACTGACTTCTCATCTACTAAAAACTTCTCTTTATTAAATTTAACATTTTTACGAAATTCAGATATAGCTTCCATAGAATCTTCATTTTTTTCATCCACCTCTGTTGTCATTTCATCATCATTTGAATTGGATTCTGACAATATTTCAATTTTTACCACCACTTCTGGACTTTCTGATCTCTTATCCTTAGAAGTACTTCTTTTACTCGGCCTTCCTCTCTTTCGTGGTTCTGAAGATATCTCGGCATAGCTTTCATTCTTTTCCTCCGCTTCTGGAGTAGTTGATCTTTCATCCTTAGAAAGATTTCGTTTGCTAGGTCTACCTCGTTTCTTGGGTATTTGAATAGGAAGAAGGTCTAACATATCAGATTTATCTTTTAGATCCGGACTGACAGACCTTCCTTCCTTCGATAAGCTTTTTTTACTTGGTCTGCCCCTTTTTCGAGGCTCTGATATAAACTCCATTATAGGCCTTTCCATGGATTGCATTTTATGTTCTGCTAAATTTATATTTTTTTCCATCGATTCAGGTGAAGCTGATCTCTCTTTCGAAGGCTTTTTTTTTGGTGGTCTGCCTCTTTTACGAGGTTCTGTAAAAGTTTCGAAGGAGCTATCTAACTTCAACTCAATATCTGGAGTAGGGCTAAAAGAAAAGCATTATTTTAATACAAAAATCAATGAAATTTTTCAACAAAATATCTTTTCAATTCTATTCTACTTTCATAAAATTTTATAAGTCATATAAATGTGCATAAATGTAAAATATTTGAATATTTCAAACTTTGTATATAAATGTATATAAATATGTAACTTTGTATATATACATATCGATATATTTATGGACAAACGACTAATTATACATTTAACTGTAAAATTTTATACAAAATAAGTTATACCCCGCCATGCAATACATTTAATTTAAATTAGTATTAAAACGTAACATGTTGTATTCATTATGTAACGAACTTACAGTAAAAATGTGTACAAAGATGCCTTCTATTTGAGAAAATATTAAATATAAGATTTGTGTAACATAAAAATTTATATAAAATATTATTCATATAATTTTATGTTATTTACATGGTTATGTTAGTAGATAATAGGGCTCATAAAGAAATCGATTTGTTATAATAAAATAAAAATAAATAAATAAATAAAAGGAAAAAAATCAACAAAAATAATTAAACCTTTCATCCTTGGATAAACTGCTTTTGATTCGTGGTCTGCCTCGTCTTCTAGGCTCCCGTTCTGGCTCTGGTGAACTCTCGTCCATACTATCTTCTATGTCGCTAGAATCCGAATCGTTTCTCAACCAACTATGTTTTGGGGGTCTGCCTCTTTTCCTTGGCGAATGCACAGCTCTGACATGTCTTGCCAATGCCACAGCAATATCGAAAAACTCATTACAAGATTTACACTTGAATTTTTTTCCTTTCCCTATCATACATGCCTTTCTTTCTTCCAATTTCTGAATATTTGCTGGCGATTTTGGGCAAATTTCCAAATGCCTTTCCAGTGCCCTGCGTTTTCGGAATTTACGATTACAGTGACTACACTGCATGATACAGTCCTTCGACTTTTTATTTAAATCTTCGTCACTTTCATCCGAGTCACCCACACTAATAATATCGTTTTCTTTATCACTCGAACCCTTTCCTTTTTTACCATCGAGTGTTATCTCCATAATATTAGATCGATCATTCTCGTCAATGTCTATTTCGATTACTTCAACAGATCGGTGAGTTCTTCGAGTACGTCTAATAGGTTTTCGAGGATTATAATCTGGATCTGGAAGTAGTTTCTTTTTTCTTCTGCCTCGTTTTTTTGTCACAACCGGCTCCTCTTCCTCTTCTGAAAAGACAGAAGCAGGTTGAATAATAATTTCTGAATCAGTTCGATTAACCACTGTTAACTGCTGTTTTCTAGATCTTTTCACTTTCACCGCATGTGGTTCTATCAAAGAGTTCTGCATATCATTTTGTGGTAATTCATCGGATGAGTTTGGTCCGTCTTCGAAGGTAGAAAAATCGCTCAACGTGGGATCTTCTATGTCCTCTTTTATTACTTTTTTCTGTATTTTAAGTAAATTATTTGACAGTTGTGATTTTTTTTGATTTTTGTAAGTTCGACAAACTGTTACAGACTCTTTCTTCTGAGAATATACTAACGTGGCGTTTGGACTATTTTTTAAGGTAGAAGAAAATTTTATGCCAATATCCTTTTTCCTTTCATTACTTTGCGATTCTAAAGATCTTGTTTTACTGGCATTTAATGAAGCCTTGCTTGTATTGAAGCTTAGCAGTGAAGCTTGAAGCTCATCAAAGGTCAATTCAGAATCAGAATGATCACCATCACACAACATATATTGCACAGTCGATTGTTCTATTATCTCTGCATCACTATCTATATCATCTTGAAAATGATCTGAGAAAATTATTATTTTTCAGTAAAGTTTCTTTAAATAAATATTTAATGCATTCAATATAATCAAAATTACACCATTCCATACGTACCAATAATGTAAGATTCATTTGAAGTATAACCAATATTAGTTTCCTTTCTTGAATCGAAACGGGAATGAGAAGCATTACTAATTTTTTTAGTAGTTTTTGTCAAATGTGGTTGTCTTATTGCATTTTTGTTTCGAGAACTTTTCATAACATAAGTGTTTGTTCGCTCTAAATTTTGAACTTTCTTCTTTTGTAGTTTTTGATGTTTTGGTACTTCTACAATGTTCGCTTTAATGTCAGATTTCTTTTTTATTTCCTCTATTTTTTCATATCGGCGTTTAGTTTCCTCATACGTCTCATATATAATTTCTTCTTTTTTATCTAGAGGTTTAGATTCTCTTTTTTGCTGTAAAGTTGGTTTTTTTACCGTCTTTACAGCACCTTCACCAATTAATCTTTCAACGTCGGCTCTATAAATATTATTACACATTATTATACATATTATATAATATAAATTTATATTAAACTAAATTTTAAATTGTTAAAAGATATTATATTATATTTAAACAAATAATTGAAATATTATATTAAAAGTATATGGTAGTTATTTATGTAAACTTACTTCAAAAGAAAATGGAAGTTACTTGGAGGTTCGCCAGATTCATCATATAAAGCAACTGCAAAAATTTCATCCGAGTCTTCTACAGCATATAATGCTAATTGCTGACCTGTAGATGTTACAAACGTAGCAATGGTTTCATCGTCATCTGATTCCAGTTCTGGTTCATTAATTTTAATAGTAGTAGAATTTTTTGAATTATCCTTAAATCGAAAAATTGCATGATTATAGGAAGCAAAGAAAATAATCTTAGTGTTAAGAAATTCCTATATTAAGGAATTATTTACTTATTGCCCACACAAGCGTATATATTATATATCAATAAAAATATATATGAATAAAATATAAGTACCACGTTTTCACTACAAGCACCATCCTTGGACACATCATGTATAGTATCACATGTAGGTGCATGGAAGGTAATCATATTATTTGAATATTCTGAACCTTTTAAAGGTAGATTATTTTTACAATCTGAATTTGTAACCACATTAACAATTGTCTCTCCATGTGCGTCATTGTCATAAATTATCTAAAATATATTTATAATTTATATTTAAATACCATCTTTGATTAAAGTTTATGATGCCAATTATATTTTGTATTTATATATGCTTATATACATTTATAAATCATTACATACTATCGCAATTATAATTACAAAAAATTTAAATAAATGAAATTTAAAATTAATGTATTTAGAAAGATACCTAATTATTATTACACAGTCTGTTATTTATAGGTTATAATAGAAAGTACATTTGCATGAAAATAAAAAAATATTTACAATTATTTCTTCTATATTTTAGTACAAATATTTATACATAATAAAAGGCACTTTTTATTTTTATTTTACTCAAAAAATAATTTATTACAAATTCCCATGTATTTCTTATTAAATGTATATGTAATTATTGAAAATAGCTAGATCTACTATTAAATATATTGTTTTAAACTACTTCTTAAATAAATTTTTAAATATACAAATTCATTTCATAACACAAAGTTTGTAATATAGCAAAAATTTTCAATATGGAGCAACAAAGAAATTATCTTTCAATGTTAGACTATTGTAGTCTTAATTCAAAACTACTTATCAATATTAAAATTCTAGTATCTCGTTACCACAGTTCCTTCCATTTCATTCTGGCAATCGCTCAATAGATCAATATTTGCGGACTTATCAAGACTGGTTGTATTCTCCTCCTGCCCAATTTCAACAGCTAGCGGACTCTTGTCCTCGAGTTCCATTTTTCTTTTTATTTGATTCTATACATTCCTCACATCTTCATACCTATTCTCGATACTGTCAACCAAAAGTCAACTGATGCTTTTACAGCATTTATTGAGGTACTTATAACCTAAGATGAAAAATTGTAAACACAAGTCCCCATTGAAATCACTTATTTCAAATTAATATAACAAAACGGTATTCCTTTACTCGTAATAGGAAGAATCCATCGAAAGTATGTTGTTTTTAGAGGTTACGTTTACATTTATTATAAGTGTAGTCATATGAAGTGCAATATTAATAAGCAAGCAATGAGAAATATATTAATAAATTAGCAAGATTTTGAAGAACAAAAACAACCAAATATTTATTGAACTTTAGACTCAGAAAATTAAGAATTTATAATGACTGTAACACCGGGCGACTGATTTAATTTATTTTCGAGCCACTAGCCGAATGTAGGACGTGCACAAAAAACAATGAATACCTATAAACTCTCCGAGGCTTCTCTGCTTCCATAACAAATATGCTTTCTCGCTCCCTCGCAATAACTTTGACTATACGTGAAAAAGATAAGCTATGCCAGGTGGCGCTTGCGTTATGACTCGCGGTTTTACGAACCAGACTTCACTTTTTTTAAAATTTTAACGTCAATTTGCATTTTAGAATTAAAAATCAAATAATAAAGTCAGCAATATACTACAAAACAGTTCATTTTACTGCCATTTTTTCTTTTTTATATTATTAAATTGTAGCAGCTCATTCGTTGAAGTCATTTGCCAAAAATGTTTGGTTAAGTAAAAAATTAATTATCGTAAGTTAAACCCAATGTCAGTTATCGTCATAATAGCAAAGAAATTGTCAGTTTACTGCGTCAAAATAGTGATAGTCCAATGGAGATACCGTGTATGCATAATGAACAGTATTTACTTTAATTTTATTAGTTATTAAATATTATTTGTTTTTAAATTTATAAGTTACAATCGAAAATTATAAATTGGAAAAATATATATTTACATGCAAATTTAATAATAATTTAGTATAGTAATAGGCTAATTTAAATAATAATAGTTTATTTAAACATTTTTCAGAGTCTATCTATTGCAGTTATAAGCGAATATTCTATGGGGAAACAAATAATTAGAAGTAATAAGAATTACAATATTTATTAAATGATCGTTATTGATCAGTTGATTCTTGACGTATGCTCATAGAAATTACGGTCACATACTATATTTCGATTATTTCCCGCCATTTTCGCATTCATCAATTATTTATCAAATACAACATTAAATAATAGATTTTGCAAGTATTTTATAAGAATTAAAAAATATTAATAAAAATATCATTTGCTAATTTTATGGATGTATTTAACGCATTCATATTGTTTGAAAGCTCATATTTCTCATGCACACCACGAATTAATACAAAAATGGATGCTGATATTTTCTACTGTAGGTACGAAACCACTAAAAATATCCTATATTTCCCTAATATTTTGTTTATTTACAAGAATCAGTAGGTGGCGCTGTACAAAGTGTTACTGTAATTCGATTCAAAATTTTATTGATCTAACAAAAATGGAATTCCATAATTCTCTACATATTTTGATTTTTGAAGCATATATGCATTGTCTTAAATATCAGTATTTATTTTTATAAAAATAATTATACGAAATAATTATACGATTCGATAAATTGTTCGTTTTCAAGTAACTTAAATTAGAATTTAAAAATAAATTAATCCGTCTGTGGATAGAATAAGATAATCCTATATAAATTCCACAGTTTGAAATTTAAAGTAAGCTCATTTTATGTATAAATTCATAATTATTGTTTTATTGTTGGCTATTTTTATTGTTTGATATTTTTCAATTTAATTACAAATAAATAGGGCAATTTGAATTAAGATTTAGAATGTTTATTGATCTACTAATCAACCGATATGATTGAAAGATATACTTAATAAAAATTATTCTTATACCATTGATTAATTATGAAAATAAAATAAACAAATACAATATTATAAACCTAAGAATTCTTTTTTAATCATTGTCCTTTCAAATATGAATTTTTTTTTTTTTTTTTATAGTCTGTACGATATAATAAGCGTTATAATTATATCTTTAATATGCAATATAAAAATTCTTTAAACTTCGAGGTTAAAATTTGTGTTTCATTAATTAGACAGACATTGCTGATTATTGTTAATATTTTACAGTAAAGTAAATTTATGTAAAAATAACCATTAAACTCATATTTTAATGGATGCGTTTTATATTTTTTATATTAAACGTTTTTTTTAATAACTATGATTCTAAATTATATATTAGAAATTGTGATAAGAATCTAATTAAAGAAAATATATTAAAAATTGTGATAAGAATCTAATTAAAGAAAATATATTAAAATTTTTGTTTTATATAATTAAAAACTGTCGGCTAGATCGGATAGAAATTTTACGATTCTGATTAGCTGTTAAGCAATCACATTTCAAAAATATAAAAATGGATAATATTTTTATATAAATATGTAAAATTTAAGCTAAAATATGGGATTCATTGAAGACACATTCATCATCCTTATTACACAGGTAAAATAATTTTACTTTACTTTATTTTTATAAGTGTAACCTCTAAATATATCATATTGAAAATACATATTTATAATCAAATTCTTGATTTTACTTTTTAATAATATGAATCTCATTATATTCCTCATTATACGTAGTTTAAATCTATATGTTAAATATTAATAGTTTCAATTTTTTATTTCTATTTTAGATATTTTTCTTCTTAGGAGGATGGATTTTCTTTGTAAAACAACTTTTTCGAGATTATGAAGTACATCATAGGCTTGTCCAGCTTATTTTCTCAACAACTTTTTCATTATCTTGTACAATGTTTGAACTGATAATTTTTGAAATTGTTGGTGTTCTAGAAACTAGGTAAATTTTAATAAATATTCATAATTAAAAAGAAATTAATTTAATGTTATTACTAATAATACTGAAATTTTAATAAAGTTCTAGATATTTTCATTGGAATATTGGCCTTTATTTGTTACTATTTATGGTAATTGTTTTAATACCATTTTATATTGCATATTTTATTATTAGCAATATTAGATTTGGTAAGTAATAAAAATTATTTGCTGTCTCTTCTATGTTAAATATATCTTATTTTATTTGCAGTAAAAATGAACTTAATAAGACCATTGACCGTTTTGGTGTATTTCTTTTATTTATACTTGTTCTGGAAACTAGGTGATCCTTTTCCTATTTTAAGTCCAAAGAAGGGTTTGTTATCAATTGAGCAAGGAGTTAGTAGAATAGGTGTTATTGGTGTTACCGTTATGGCTCTTCTATCAGGCTTTGGTGCTGTGAACTATCCTTATTCATCGATGGCATATTTTATGCGGCCAGTTTCATATGCAGATGTTCAAGTAATAGAGAGACGATTGCTTCAAACAATGGATATGATTGTTGCTAAAAAAAAACGTGTAGCTTTAGCCAAAACAGGGCAGGTTCAAACTGTACAGACTGATTCGAGATCGAGATTATGGGGCATGTTAACACCCTTAGGTAACATTAAAGGAAACCAAGAAAGTAAGATTTAAAGTTAAATCACATTAATAATATAATTTAAATCAAACTTAAGACAATTGTTAAGTTATTAATAATAATATTTATAATATTTCTAGCTATTTAATACAGATTTATTATTTATAATTTATTTTCTACTTTTAGATGTGAAGCAATTACAACAAGAAGTATTAGCTTTAGAGGAATTGTCTAGACAATTATTTTTAGAAGCTCATGATATACATAATGCAAGAGAACGTTTAGAATGGGCTGCAACATGGAAAGGGAAATATTTTAATTTTCTTGGTTACTTTTTTTCAATATATTGTTTGTGGAAAATTTTCATTGTAAGTATAGCCTTATAATTCCAGTTTTTGTTTGTAAATTTTTATATTCAGATGGCGAGTAAGTTATAAAAATTCTCAGTATTTAAAAATCACTGAAAAAATTTTAAATAATTTTTTTAGAATTATATTTATAGATACTTGATTAAAACATAAAAATTAATATAGTGTATTTAAATTATAATCAATAAGACTAATCCAATACAGTTAAATATTTTAAAAAATAAATTTGATTTATATAAAGTACATGTAATTTGTTTCAATCTAAGTTATAAATTATTCAGAAATACTTATTGGTTTGATAAAAATTATATATTTTAAGCATAAATTGATTTTAAATAAAGTGAATGTGAAAATTACTAACTGTAGTTTATTTTTCAGTCTACGATAAATATAGTTTTTGATCGAGTAGGAAAGAAAGATCCAGTAACTAAAGGCATTGAAATAGCTGTACATTGGATTGGTTTTGATATTGATGTGACATTTTGGTCTCAGCACATATCCTTTTATCTGGTCGGCTGTATCGTTGTAACTTCTATTAGAGGATTACTGCTCACTTTAACAAAGGTTTGGAAAGAAAAACATATTTTCATCTCTAATTATTCAGATCTTACATTATATATATTCATTTACTTATTTGTTTATTCACTTAGTTTTTCTATGCAATATCAAGCAGTAAATCTTCAAATATTATTGTACTGATACTTGCTCAAATAATGGTAAGATATGAATACTTTTATAGTATTTCATAGCAATAAGCCTTAAATATACTTTTATTTTTAAACTATTAAAGAAAATATCTTCCAGGGTATGTATTTCGTATCATCAGTGTTATTAATGCGTATGAATATGCCAGCTGAGTATCGTATTATAATAACACAGGTGCTGGGCGATCTGCAATTTAACTTTTATCACCGCTGGTTCGACGTGATATTCCTTGTCTCGGCACTCTCATCTATAGGGTTCTTGTACTTGGCACACAAACAAGCACCTACTGAACGCGTATAAATAAATTGTAACAGAAAGCAATAATGTTAAAACAAATTAATACGCGTTGTAATATTTAGATACATGTTACTACTGCATCTGCGTGTAAGAAATATAAAGATGGTCTACGAAATTCTATTTTTTATACATTCCACGTATAAATTATTCTAATTACAAATACTTATGATGAAAATTCTCTCTTGAATGGTAGTAAGATAAATATAGATTTTCGTATGAAAAAATTGTAAATATTGTTTGAAAGAAACTTATTGAATAAATAAGTCTTTAAATACGTTTTATATTTCATAAAATTTATTATTCTTATGTACCATTTAAATCATTAATTTAAAACTAATTTTGTAAAAAGAACTAGTAAAATTAAGTATGACATTCTAATACTTGTTTGAATTTTAAAAGGTAATTTCATTGAAAATTGAATAAATTTAATTTAAACTATGAATTATTTTATTATGAAAATTCTTAAGTATAGAAAGTTGTGTTAATAAAATAAAAATACTAATCTGTTTAGATAAATGCAAATAGAATCTATTTCTTTTTTATTTCTAGTCTAATTGATTTATTATAAATAAATGTCACATTATTATAACAAAATCGTATATTTCCACTTTGCTATTTTTGTTATACATTATAAGTATTGAAAGTACAGTTGGTTCCTCGGTTTTTCTTTTTTGCTTTTGTAACATAATATAAAAACTTAAATCTTGACTTACGTAAAAATGAAATGCATTTATCTTTATAGACATGCATCTAATTCTTACATGTAATCTATGAGTTTATATGAAACTGTAAAATAACAATTACAAAAAAAAAGAAAAGCAAAAATTAAGCATGCTTCGGATGATGTGCTATTTGTAATAAATAACTACTTTATAAAGTTTGGTTAGTTATTTGTTTCTTTGTTTCTTTGTTCTTTTCTTTTCCTTTTATATTTATCTACAAATGAACTGTACAGCATTGCTTGATTATTCATAACGATACAATATCGTATACTGTATGAAGGATGAAAAAACGTTACAGTGATTATTCTTTAATCAAGTTTTTAGTGTGGATATGTACAGAACGCACTAAATCCATCACCTATTTTTTTGTTTTACTTAAAGACAATTTTTAAGCAATTAAATCAATTATCCATTCCTCTCCCATATTTATACCTGGTTTGCGAATAGTTAAAACATTATTACTAGGATTGTACTTGACTTCTAAATCAGCTTTACCCAGAGCTGAAACAAATATATAAATAGTACATTTATTACAGTTTTTTTTATATAACACATTTTAATATATAATATATTTTTTACTAATATTAAAATAACAAATTAATAAGATATATTTAAATATCTTAAATGCTTATTATTCAAGGGGGGTAAAAATTATAATTAGAAATATTGAAAGCCAATTGTTCCAAAACATAAACTATCTTTTAGGTTTTCATTTTCTTATTTTTCTCTTATTATTTAATTTTATAATAATTTCCTTTGACTTCAAATTATGTAATTTAAGTCACTGATATTACAAAAGGTATTAATGTAACTACAAAGGTTGTCCGAATTTTGAGGCATTATAAGAAAAGTTTTGCATGGTATTGCACAGAAATAATATTCTTCATTCTTACCTTTGGAATATATGGTAGCTTTGGTAATGCCTTTAGGAGGATTGACAATATTCACTCGCTCAAGCCAACTCCTAGTATTATAATTCGCGAGTTTTTGTAGCATAGTGGACGTAAGCTTGTTATTCTTGAACAATAGCCTAAGGTACAAATACTTTCCATGCCTGTATTCGAAACTCGCCTCGTCGTCGATGTAAAGGTTCCCCATGGCCAGTCCCTGTTGATTAGCGATCACTACTAACGTATAGGGGTCATTCTTCATGGCTACAGAACTGCGTCGTACGCGCATCTTACGAGGCACAATCGAACCTTCGCGCTGAAACACGGGAATCTTGTGCAATGTAACCGGGATCTGTACTAGGCTCGCGGCACCATACTTCTCCATCGTCTCAATTTCATACCTATAAAATCAGAATATTCATCACTGCACAAGTCACATTATAGACGCCAAGAAAAAAAGCGATTCGCTCACCAGGCAACTTTGCCTTCACCGGGGAAGTAGACAGGAACCTCGGTAATAGACTGCTGGTAGACGGACTTCACGAGGATCGCATCGCCTACGAGGATCTGGTCGTCGATCGCGAAGGACTCGGACTCGGTAGGGTAATGAGCCCAAATGGGTCTCAAAACCGGTGAGCCGTTCACCTCATGTTCGCGGAACAAAGTGTACCAGTATGGGAGGAAGGAATAACGTAGCCTCAGTGATTCGCGCACAATATTCAGAACGTCGTTGTTGAATGTCCAGGGTTCGCGGCGCTTCGTTTCTATGTGCGAATGCTGGCGAAAGAATGGCAACCAGATTCCGGCTTGATACCACCTGTGCGTGCATTAAAATATCAATTGGATTAATCAACGTTTTAATAATGAATTTGGCCCTTATTTAGCATCAAGCCACATCATAATAATGTCAACATTTATAAAATTATCATAAAGGTCTGGTTTATATAATATTATAGAAATAGAGATAAATGAAAGAATCGCTCACCTAATGAAGAGCTCGGATTCGGGATTCTTAAAGAATCCTCCGACATCAGCACCACAGAAAGATATTCCGGAGATCGAAAGGGATAGGCACATTGGGAAGGAGATCCGAAGATGTTCCCAGTCGGCAGCGTTGTCACCGGTCCAGACTGCGGCGAACCGCTGCGAGCCGGCGAAGAAAGATCTGGACAATACCGATGGCCTCATTATAATGCGGCAATTGATTAGCAAGTAATTTCTTTATAATTTATTTATAATACAGTTCAGTTATAATATAATCCTCTTTGTATATACATCAAGTTTTTCACAGTTCAGTTATATTGAATTGCTTTTGTTAAAATAAATTCTTTCATCTCGTACGTACCTGGACAGTATGAAGGGCCTTAAAGTGCCACCGGAACGCATAAATAACGCATCGTAGGTCGCCATCGTATACACGAGACCGTTGATGTTGTGTACGTCACGATGCTCCCATCCACCGTAGTGTACGAGATCCTTGGGCATCGTTACCTCGGGACCGTTAAATACAGACGGCTCGTTCATGTCATTCCAGATGTGCACGTCACTAGTTGTCCCCTTGAACTTACTCAAGTCGTAAAGCCCCATGTAATACTTCCTTACCTATAGCAGTTTATTTTATCTTTATCTTTTAAAGAATGGTAAGTAATATCTCAATATGCGTGATAAAATTATTTTATAAAATTAGCGCCGTAACTTTTATGTATAAAGAAAAAATTAATTATTCCATTAACGCGAAAAAAATGTGAAATCAATTTGACACTTTTAAATTATAAATTTCTGTGGGTACAGCTTAATACTAGATTTGCAAACTTCGCGCTTGGTCATAGCTTGTCATACAGAACAGTAATAAGAAATGCGAGAAACATGATATTAGCCTTTGAAGAGGAATAACCGATAAAATAAGAGAAATGAAAGCTTCAATAAAAAAGAACAAAATTATAAAAGCATTTTCGAAGTCCACTTATCGACTATGCCATTTCATTATCTGCTATACTGTAAATATTTATGGTATATATTATTATTATTTATTAGATGAAATAAATACAATGGCATGATTGAGAGAAGCTCAAGTCAAACTGAAAAGACAAAAATTTAATCTGAGAATCATATTCTGTAGATTTAAGAACGAACTGGTTATGTCTCACGTCTGCAACCTGTTTTCCATAGTGATTTTGAAATTAATATAAGCAAGTGCTAGTGGTAGATCTAAACAGCTTAAATTAGAGAGTATCGAAATTAAAATCCCTTCATTTCTCAGCATTAATTGTATAATTTGCGTTATCGATGTATAGAAAAACGAATTATCAAAATATTTTTTTGTGTTTATTCTGTAAAACAATATCATTTTTATGTATTGAAAATATATTTATTATGTAACATGGCATATATCCCGATGGTAAATCTATCTTTCTTCTTTTTTGATAAATGCCACTACTTCTTTTTGCAATATTCTTACACGAGCTATCCACATCGACATAACAAATATAAGTTGTAAAGCACAAATATAATTAGATAATTTACCTATTTTTTTAACATTATTCCTATAGTTGTAAATAAAAATTATTAATGAACTAATTAGAATCAAAAATTTGTTTCTTACTTTTAGAAAATCTATTTTATTTATTATCTTTAATTTATTCATAAATTTCATATTGTGTTTATCTAACTATAATTGATTGAGTATTTATTAATTTTTATATAATATTTAAAAATATTGTAAAAAGTAAATGTTTATACTCCCTATTTGGAAAATGATTTACAAATTCGTGAACCTTTTTAAATTGCATGATTGAATATCAGAGTAAAAATGAAAACAGCATAGCAAATATATATATATATATATATATATATATATACATGATAGATATAAAACGATAGATATAAAATGATAAAAAGATAGATTAAAACGTACTTTTAATTTCAGTGAATTATAAAAATGTTCCACATAAATATATTAACTTTTAGTAAAGTAAAATAGAATAATTTTCGATTATCATAGACAAACCGTAGGATCGAAGAAGTCAAGATAAGATGATGCACCAGGCCAACACCATCCCTCGTAATCTTTTCCATCTCTGTGTTTAACATAATATCCGTTGTCGGTGGCGTCGTTATGCAAAAAGTAATTGCTGTCACGTTTAATGTGTGGATCAATGATGACCACAAGTTTACGACCTTTTGATGTTAGATTTCTCACCATATCTAAAGGATTCGGGAATTTTCTCTCATCCCATGTAAAGTATTTCTTGCCATCGGTATACTCTATATCCAACCAAATAACATCAAGTGGCAAATCATACTTATCGTAGTTGTCGGATATTTGCTGTACGTCTTCTTGATCATTGTAGTTCCAACGAGACTGATGGTAAGCCAATGAGAATATCTTGATGAAAAAATAAACGATAAATTTAATTTAAAATATGCATTAGAATTTTTTCATTTTCAGATTTAATACTTTCATAAATAAATGTGTAATATTCCATATTAATATATAATATACATATGCTATTAAAAGGAAATTAAACATTTAACTTATTTTATGTTAAATATGACAATTTAAAAAATACACTTACCGGTGGTAAATGTGCGGATCCAGTTATTTGAGCATATTGTTGAAATGTATCCATTGGCTGAGGTCCAAGTAAAAAGAAAACATCGATAACGCCGGATTCAGACATAAAGTGCGTATCGACTTGAGGCTTTTTTGCAGTTCCAGAAACAAAATTAACAATGCTTTGAACTACATTGTTATCCGCACTAGAAACAATATCAATCCAAGTTTCTGCAGCATTGTGCCAAAATATTCCTGACGTTGCTTTCTTTCTGAAAATTATATTATAAGAAAATTAAATCTAATTTACCATTAATCCAGATCATAATTAAAATAATTCTTAAAAGATTCTATATTTACCCATGTGCATAAAGTACCGGAACAGCACCATAAAGTGACATTCTCTCATTAATTTCATATTCAAACACATCTAAATTATACAGTCTGTATGGCTCGGACTGTTTTGTTGATTTTAAAGCAAAGGAATCGGCATGTTCGGGTATTCCATAAACATGCTCAGCACCTGGGAAGCTGAAATCCAATGCAATCGCTTCAGGTCCATAAGGTTTAGCATCATGATGATTCTTGAAATTTTCTTCCCATGCGCCAGGATCATTTTCTGCTCCATCACCTGGGAATTCTGAATCATTGAGTTCAACATTTTCTATTTTTTCATTCTTTTGATCTTGTTGAACTGTTTGATCTTGCTGATCAAGTTGTTCTGCTGGCTCCGATTGATCGGTTTGTTCTGATTGATCAGCATGTCCTGGCTGTTCTGGTTTTCTATCCAAAATTAAAAATAATCATTAATGAATATGGAAAAAAAAATATATTTAAGTTGAAAAGGTAATATTGGCAATGTGTATAGTAAAAATATTTTTACATTTTACAAAAAAATATTAAAATGGAAGGAGCATGAAATTAAATGAAATGACTACCTTATATAATAGAAGATATGAAATTGCCTCTGACTTACGGTTCTGGTTTATGACGTAAATGTTCAAATCTCATAAGACCTCTAGCATTAGTTGAAATAACTAATTGATTTCCAGAGTATACATCAATTTTAAATGGACTGGCATAAAGTATAGCTTTATTTTTTCCATTTGCAACAGAGATATAAGTTGCTGTTTTTTCAACAACAATCAATTGAGAAACTTGTGGGTGATCTTGTAATGCATATTCAACTTCGTATCTTGGATACAATGGAGATTTTTCATTAATGTGCAGTCTGAATAAATCATGTTTCAATGCTGTAAATTCAACGTTGTAATATACTCCTGTATCCTTATTGTATAGTTCAACGTACAATGTTGAATCATTTTGAGTGGTTGTGTTTAACAAAAGATTATAAGCAGTTTTCCCATGCTCGACTTTCCGACATCGCCTTAAATATAAAAAAAGTTTTTTATATTTTTATTTTCTGTACTCTTTATGTAAATATCTATGATTTGAAAATTTAGATATTGTATAATTATATATGCACACTGTTAATACATTAAAGGTATGCGATTAATTTCATTTTAAATTAAACAAAATTCTTAATTAATTGGAAAGAATTTATTTGTATTATGACATAGTAGTAATTATTATTGAGATTGTATTTACTATATTTTACATTTCTTATATAATACTAAAATTATTTAATAATTATACAATAAAATTTAAATAATTTAAATAATTATGATTACAAGTAATAGAATATTTAATTCATTTAAAATCAATTTTTTCCGATACGTTTAATAATTTAATAAGGTTCAATTCACTACTTCAACATTAATGTATAATAATTGTATATTATTATTTACAATTATAATTTATATATATATATATATATATATATATATATACACACACACATATATATATGAGAGATATATATACAGTATTTGTTATGAAATGATGTTTTTTTTTATTTTGTTATTAAAAATATATACATATATATATAACTTAAATTTTAATTTATAAAATTAAAATTATTTTTAATTCTCACCTACAAAAACTGCTTTGCTCACATGTCTTAAAATTTTCCCTGGGAACAGACCCAACCATGGAAACAAAGAATATTATAATCCCCAGCCTGTAAAAAAACACTTTATTTAAGAAAAATTGTTTAATTCATAACTTTTAGAATTTAGAAAATTTTGGTTCTCTGCATTTAATAAATAAATATCAATTGACGCTATGTGGAACATTTAAAAAATTTTTTACGAAAATTTTTTACGAAAATTTTTTAAACAATGAAAAATGTGGTGTTAAATTAGTGAAAATATCGTCCACAAATTCATAATCAATGTTCAATGATCATTAATAAATGTAATGAAATTAATAATGCAGTTCTGTTAATAATACGATTATTCATGGATACCGGTACATGACACGTCAGATATTCAAGGGCTTTTAGAATTACAAAGAAATAAGTACACAAGAGCTCTAACCCCAAAATTGAGATACGTATCATCTTTTAAAATCTACGATATTCAATATGAAAAACAAAGTAAAAATTGACACCAATTTATAAAAGTGGCCCTTACGATTATTTCAAAATTTATTTATTCAGCTTAAAAAGCCTTTCTACATACCGTAAATATAAAGCCATGTTAGAGCTGGAGTCTTCTGCAAATGTGCTGCCGTCAACGAGACGTCAACAGCAAAATGAAAAATAAATCCAATCACCGGGCGGGACGACGAGCGTAAAACCAATACACTGGCATTCAATTTAACTAATTGAGTGCTTATATCTCTTTAAAAATCTCAATTTAATCTAGATAGGAATAACAGTACTCAGAAATATTCTAGAAGCGTGAATCTAATGTTAATCTACTTGCGAATATAGTAGTAACATGTATAACACTTTTACTCCCAAACTCAACAATTTACATAACTGAAAAAAAACTTACAATTTTTTATTTTACGATTTTTACGAGCATTAGCTTATGAAAAATAAAGCAGAATCTTAGCATATAAAATAATATAAAAATATTATGTTTTTAACATAAATTAATATACAAAATGCATTATAAAAACATTAGGGCTGTTTAAAATATGCTGTAACAATTTTTGGCAATTTATAAGCAAATCTGTTAATTTATAAGAATTGTATATTAAAAAATGCTAATAATGTTAATATCTAACAAAGATAGTAATATAATGAGCTTGTAAAGAGTTAAATAATTTTATTTAATATTATAGAACACTATTATTTTTTATATTAATTCTTATCAATTTTATCAATATAACTGTCAAAAATTAGACAGAATCACATTATTAAATTTTTAATATGATAAGATTAATGCACCACTTATGTTGCACACACGCGCGCGCGCCCATACACATATTTTTGATAAATATGATTTTACTTGATAAAATCTATTTTCAATATAATTAAAAACAACTTTTATATATAATATGTCATAACAAAAACTCTGCATTCTTTAATATTAAATAAAGTTGATTTATTTCGAATAAAATTTAATGCTGGCATACTTCTAATTTCCTAACATTAATTAAATGTATATATTATTATTGAAATTTTGAAAAGTATTCCTTGATTTTACATAGATTTTTAAATAATATGCAAAATTTCGTATGACTATAAATATTCATATAAATTTCATTTTACTAAAAGGATAATACAATTAATTGAGTTTTTTAGATAGGCTGTATAATTTAAAATTATTTTAAATTTATTATAAAACTATCATAATTATAATGTTGCTTTTACATATACGTGGGCTGTTTTTTTATATTTATACATTTTACATGTTTTTCTATTTAATAAACCGTGTATAAGATATAGATTAATTTTGTAGCACAAACAAAAATTATATATAAAAAACTTATCGAATGTTTCTAAGATTGTTATTTAAAAATATGTACTCGTACATTCTATTCTTTGATTAAGTAAAAATCACATTTATATTATAAAATATCCACACATTCATGAATACAACTATTCTCCTTCTTACATGATTTTGATATATCATTTTTTTAATATTTAAAATTTTTTAGTATCAATAAAAATAAAAGGTAATTGTTTCTTAAATTTCTCTAAATTGTTATTTTCAATATCTAATTGTGTAATTAATTATATGTAATTTATGTATAACTGATGACGTAAAAAGTATTTTTAAACACACATATAGAACATTTAACTGTAAATAAAATATTCTTTCTTAAAATAGTGAATAATTAATTGACGTATATTTCTTGATATTTTTTCAATATTTTCTTATCAAGTAATCGTCTAATAAATATATTTACTGTACCAATTTTCAGCTCCACTAATCATTGGCAGTATATGACTTTCAAGACTTTTAAAGCTAATTTAGATAGTTACTAATGCAACTTTAAATATAAATTATTGTTTTAGTGGCATGTATTAAAACAAGCTTTGATTGTTAAAATAACGTTAAATATTTATATAACATTTAATTCAATTACAGAACATTAATAAATTGATCAAACGACCAATAATTAAAATTTTATATGGATAACTTTCTATGTATAAAACTAATTTTTAAACCATAGTAAAAAATAATTAATATATGCAATAACATATTATTATATATTTTTATTATTATATTATTAATAATATAATATTACATATTATTATATACATAATAACATTACATATTATTCAAGCAACGAATGTTTTTTACTTCATTTATTTAGAATAAAATTTCATTACCCATATAAATAGTTTTACAAAATCCAAAATGATCTAAGATAGACTGGCATTGTGTTAAATATTTCACAAGGAACTAATCTGTGCTCTGGATCATTTATTTTATTTATAATTGATCTTTCGAATCATCTTGATTTTTTAAATATTTAATTTCCTATAATATAAACTAGATTTTCAATAATAATTAATATTACATACGCATTTTTTAAATCTTGATAATAATATTTATGTTAATCTTTGTCGAATCGAAGTAAATAAATATCGAATTCGTTGCATGCTATTTTTTAACATTATTTATATATAAAAATATAATGATAAAAATAAATTTAAATTAAAAATCACGGAAATGGATGCAAAAAAGCGAGCTAAGAGAACAAAATACAGAGACAGAGAGAGAGAGAGAGAGAGAGAGAGAGAGAGAGAGAGAGAGACAAAGAGTTAAAACTTAATGTATACATAATTTTAAATTCAACAAAATGCGGATAGAAAAATAAAATTTATTATCATAGATAAGATGATAAGAATTTTAACATCAAGATTTAAAAAAGTTATATATTTTATAAAAGATTAAATATTCTTTTTAAAATTGTATGTCAATTATATAATAAAAAGTATATTATAAATATTAGTTAAGTCATTGTCAAATAACAATGAATTAACTACAGGTAACTGATAGTTCAATAATAGTTTCATTATTGTTTACATAAACATACAAATCTGTTGGTAAAAATCTAAATAATTAAATCTTAATTAAATACTCTTTGTCGGATCATAACTACTATATACTATATATTACATATATAATATAATAATATTGATGATAAATAACATTTTCTTAAAAGTATAAAGTAAAGGTATATAGTTTAATCGAAATTTTAATATTACAGTTGAGAGTAAAGAAATATTTTTACCGATTCTTTTAAACATGTTATATTTATATTTATTATCAAAAATATAAAATTTAATAATTCCACATTTGTATTGGCATAATAAAATCTAACATCTTCAACTTATATTACTTATATAAATTAATTTAAACAAAAATTTTAAGCCGTTTATGAAAAAATTATTTATCCAAGCAAAAATAATTGCTAACATTATTGGTTATTAGAGGAAAACGAACTGTTGCTTCATTATTATTTTTTTTCTCTCTGTAAACAAGTATAAATATATTATTTAATAAAAATGAATTGTTTAGAAATAAAGAAAGATTAATTTACAACTTATGCTATTTTATGTAATAAAATAACGGGGTAAAAAAACATATATTCATAGTTCATTTATAACGATTTTTTTTTATAATATATAGTAAAATAGAAATATATAACATTTTTAAAAATTTCGTAATTTTTCTTTTATTTTTAATCGACTTTCCTAAAATATAATAACGTCAATGCTTTAGTATTTGTGCTTGTAAATCTTGATTTTTTTGAGGTAAATTCATATTGTATATTCATTGAGACGAACTTATTTATAATTACTTTGGATTATTATAGTATTTTTGTTTTTAAACTGTTTTTATTTGCATATAAAATTAGTGATGCTTTATACTTGCTTGCAAGTCTTTAGTTATCCAAGAAAATAAATGCTTCTAGGAAAAGGAATTGTATTTATAAGAAATTTGTAAAATATTGAGTTAAGCTCTAATACATCTTTCAAAAAGTCAGATTTCTTCCATCGCAAATGCAGTAACATTATACTGTATCAGACATATATAAATTACAATTGAATTAATTAAATGCTTCGTAGGTTGATTTTAATTCGATATATGTATTTCATAAAAGTTTTTTAATTGTTTTTAATTAAATTTCGAGTTGCTTACCTCATTATATTATTTATCTTAAATTCAAATTTTTGAATTAAATTATTTATTTGATACAATATTATTTTAGTCTCATGTTTTGTTTATTAATTCGTAATTTTTTTAATTAATATTTTTATTATTTCATTTGTTTAATTTATTTTATTGCATTTTATTTTATTATAATATAAGAAAGAATTTTTCAATTTGTATAGCTCAAATTGCAAAGTTTTTGCCGTAATAATCGTATATTAATAAACTATGAATCACAGATACCAATTGTTTTTATGTAAAATTATTTAACTTAAATAAATGATGTCTTGCATCAATAGTCTATATTAAAAAGAATTCACAAACTTTTTTACAAACATCAATATTTGAGAATGAATTCGTTATGTACTTTAAATAAGTCACGTATTCTTTTAAAAATTTGTCTCGTCTATTTCCCATTACTTTCTTTAAACGATTAAGATATTTGGAAACATTTATATATGACCCAATCAATTGGAACTGTATAAAGCTTTTTAAATCGCTTTTAAAATATGTGCTTATTCGTTGCTTTTTATGTAGAGCTTAACATGTATCGAAAAGTAATTAACAAAGAAATATAATGATAAAATTTTTATTATATTACTTAAAAATTTTTCTTAAAATTGAATGTCTATGAAGTATTTACATTTGCAAATTCAAATCGCTTAACTTTAGCGTTCGAACAAAAACCAGATCTTCTGCTGCTAATATTGATAGTATTTTATTTAATTTTTATAAGCTATAAAATTACAATTATACAAATAGTATTATCAATAAAAAAGAATGTTTTTTTTTTTAATCTACTATTACTAATAAGCTTACGTTGTAGTGGATGTTATCAAATACTTCACTAAGTTAAACTTGAACAATCTCTTTTACTTCTAGTTGTTAGCATATAAAAAATTTTCATTTTTACTATTAAAAAATTTTTATTAACGATAAACGGCTATAAAAAATAAATAATATTCTATTTCCTAATAAATAGTTATGATAATTAGTTACGATAAAATAATATTTATAAAATTTAGAGTAGTTATAAATTGTTTAAAACTAATAAGGTGATATTTATTTTATTAATCTATTTCATTTCTTGGTAGTATATCAGTTCTTTTTATGTTATATCTTCCTTATAAACCTAAGACTTTCTTTTTTATAAACCAATTATAAAATTAGATCTATATGAATTTATTTTGTAAATCATCTTGATAAGAAATCATTATTTCATTACATTTAATGGTAATCCATTTAATCACAAATACTATTTCTATTTAATATATTCCTATCTATCATTATTTTCCTCATCTTTTCATCTCTATATTCTACGAATTTTTATTATTCATATCTTATTATTTATCAGTTAAATTGGAATGTGGCTGCAATAATATATATATATATTTAAATTTGTGCGAGCATGTGCAAATGCGTAACTATTAATCAATCAGAGCTTCCTTCATAACTTTCTAAACTGTGAGTATCGATCGATGTGAGATCGAGTTCTTCCTCAAGTCTTGATCGGACTCTATTTGTCGTTATCCTCAAATATCCTGTGTTACATAACATTTCTTAATCATCGCCCTACCATTAATCTTTAGGAGCTTTTGAACGATTGTTGTTCAATTACTTTTATAAAAAACTTACTTTATAGAATCAATTTATAAATATCAGTTATATATGATATGGAAAGATTGACTGCCTTTCCTTGTATTATAATATTTTTATTAATATTGCTATGATTGTAACAATACAATATGCAACAATAAAATTGTGCCAAAGCAATACTCGTACAAAAATATTGATATTTCAAATTGACATTATGATATAAATCTGAACATTTTTGCAATTTGCTCTTCTTCTACAGTTTTTAGTTATTTTATTCTAAGCACAATTAATAATAATTTCCTTTATAATGTTGTAAGTCAAATTAAGTTTTATGTCGAATGTATATCAAATTATAATCAAGGAACGCTTCATAAGTAATACCAATATAATATATTTGTTTGTATTAATATAGCTTAAGCGAGGGTAGTATGACATTTTTTAAATACGGAGTAAAAATTTAATGATAAATTTTTATTATATATATAATTTATTTAATCAGATTATTTGATATGTGTTTGGAATTCCAGCCACCAAAATGGTCTGAAGAACACGGTGGTTGGGTTAGACCGTGCAACCGGTTTAATGGTGATGGAGTGGGGGATGAGTGAGAGGTTAATACATCAATTCACCGTACGCACATTTGGTTTTAGTGACTTTTATTTAAGGTTATGTTACATTGGTAGTTGTTGTTAACAATTGGCAATAACTGTAGAGGTGGGATGTGAACTGTAGAAGTGGAACTGTGGATGTGTGCAAGGTGGGAGTGGTCTTTTCGTACTGTAGGCGCTTTATCGTATCAGCAAAACAGAAGCAATAACTGTCGGCACTTTAATTGTACTAGCGAAACATAACAGTAAATACCGAAGGAGTAGTCGCGAGAAACACCTGATGATGGACGCTCTCATTGGCGATATGAATTGTGGGGACTATCTGGTCAATGTTGGTGGCCTCTTCAGCGGTCTGATAACAATCAAGGTGCAGAGGCCTAACTGACACTGCCGATTCTGCGCCGTGGTGACGATAGTCTATCCCGAGTTACCGGACAGTGTCGGCGCGCTCTTCCATATTCTGATAAGAATCAAGTTGCAGAGGCCTGACCGATAATGTTGGCGATATGTCGTAATAACAATAAATGATGATAAGTAGTTTGCTGGTGATGCCAGACTATGTCGTCGGCCTCAATGCGGTCTGACTAGAGTCAAGTTGCGGAGGGCGTACCGATAGCTGGCTAGCAATAGATAATAATGTAAACAAATAAGTATACCTTGCACGGATTCCCATAGACAGACGTGTAGAACTTTTCACTGTTATGATTTGCACTATTTCACTTTGACTTACTCAACAAGA
The DNA here is from genome assembly GCF_000503995.2 of Ceratosolen solmsi marchali. NCBI lineage: Eukaryota > Metazoa > Arthropoda > Insecta > Hymenoptera > Agaonidae > Ceratosolen > Ceratosolen solmsi. The sequence goes on from NW_011948441.1 coordinate 1,322,111, forward strand.
CTGATTTTCTTCGTCGTCTGTTGTTCCTTATATATATTATTTCATACATTTAGAGTTTGTAATTCTTGGAAATTCTATGAAATTCTCGGAAAACGAGCTTTGGTAGGTTTGAGAATCTGCCTTTGTCGTTATGCGGATACGGTATAAAGCTTTAAATACATCAAGAATTTTCATAGCGACTACTTCAAATATTATGCATTATAATAAATTTAAATGTAATGGATTCATATATTAAATAAAGCAATAAATTCTCATAACTGGGTTCTTCAATTCTGAACATTCTGCCCTCCATCAGCACTGTAGTTGATGATTCCCGTCTGTTCGATTATTAAGGGTTTGTTTTATGGCTCGAACTGCCAATTCAATAGTTCAGTAGATTAGTCTCTCGTCATGATGACTCATGAGAAAATAACAAGTGGAAGGGCTGAAATTAAGTACAGTATATTATTATTGTGTGAAGATATCGTTTATTTTTGTTGTCAATTTGTATAAAAATTAATCCACTAATCCGGCTCGAAGAACCAAATGTGTAGAATGAACTAAGAAAACCACTAGATGTTGTGTGGGAAACGCGCGGGCAAGTGGAGAGGTTAATGCACTGATTCAATAATTAACACATCTAATTCTTATTGCTGTTTATTCCATTTATTTTTCAATTTACTTCCAATTTAGGGGTTATTAATCTTGATGAGATTATAAATGACCTTTATGTTTCTCAATAATAATGTGGCGTTGTGGTATACTTTTATTGGAGAACTAGAGAATGATAAAATTCCTTATCCTCTGGATGTAACGGATGAGATAGTGATTTACTGTGGAAAGAGATGAGATATAAAACTATTGTCACTTCTTTAATACTACCAATTGAGAGGTTATGACTATTTTTGTGCTCTGAACGAACACAACAGTTCTTATCTGGTTCGTAGTCTTGACACGTGTTGCAGCTGCCTCTAATAATAAGCCGTGTGAGTGTGCACGAGTCTAAGATAGAGGTTAGAGAAAATACGCGCCACTGAATTGCGCGAATTGCTCGTCTTGCGTAGTGAGCATGCGCATGAAAGTTCTAGACACTAAGGGCTTGTAGGTCCGTTTTCTAAGTGGGTCGTGAAGCGAAGAATTAATACTAATGCAGACTTACTTGAAATTGTAGTATGATATTCCTCGTTTCTCCTCACGGGCATGATTGGGAAGCTTCCGGGCACGAACTGCTTGCACTTGAACTTTCTTTGTCTCTCTTTACTGAGATTTTTCCCCTGACTTTTTCCCTGTTCATCCTTCTCGGGAATAGTCGTGACTTTTCATTAGAATAAGTGTCGGTACATTGCATTTGTCCTTCTTAAATAGTTCACTGACCCGGTTTCACTATCAAATCAAAGCGCTACTTTGGGCAGCATGAATGATTATACACGCCTTCATTTAACCACTTCTTTCCGGGTTTAGTCTTGAATATGCTAAAAACGGGAAAGTGTCTGAAGGGGGGGGGGCATATACTATTCGTCTTCTCTTCCTTCTCTGGGACTTATCGATAAGGGAGGTCCTCTGGGAGCGCTGTCGATTGGCTAGCACGATCGGCAGGATTCGGTGCAGTTGAGAACAATGTAAGCATTGTCATAAGATGCCGAATTCGCACGTACGCCAATTGCCCGATGTTGCACGTGCTGGGGTTTTGGGTTGCAGTGAAATTTAGGAAATGTTTTTATGATTAAGAGTTTTTTGTAAATCTGGCATTTACATTGTTCTAGTACAAGCAGATTCGACGCGGTCGTACCAGTAAACAGTTATGTCATTAACGCGTCAAACAATGAACGCATTGGCAATGCGAAGTAACTAGCATGACTAATTTTCGGGGTTTTCCAGATGTACTGACCTTTTCGTATCTCCGACGTCAGTGAGAGGGTTTTCTTTAAGCTTTATGATCGAGTTTCATGACATTCTAGCTTGATACAAAATGAGCAGGAATTTTACTGATGACTATCGACAATTTAATGATGTTGCTTTGCCAGATGTTTTATTGCATTGAAAATGGTTTCACAATCTCGAACACAATTATTATAATATTGCAGTTTGATTGCTTCTGGTGAGAGAAGGAAAAATATTCTATTGCTGTGGTGAGGTTATTTTTTCAGGGTGATGTTGTTAATGCTATGGAGATTACTGTGGATCTTGAATGTCGTTGTATGCTGATGTTGTAAGGATCAGCCTGTGTAGTCGATCATGCTCATTCATGAGCCTGAAAAGATGGTGGTTGGAATCAAGTATGCTTGGTAGAAAGAATGATAATACTTAATTGTGTAAAAAAGCGTTGATGGAAGTTGGTACGTAATCAATGATGTCTCTAGTTAGGATGGGAGCAGTTGAAAACTAGTCACACGCAAGATAATAAATTACAAGCCTTTGAGCTCCGAAGAACTTGATAAAAATGTATTTGTAGTCGATTATTTGATAAACTGTTGCCTGGCCTTGACAATGTAATTGAGCGTATTGCGTCTCCTGCCGACTGTAGTGGGGTAAACCAACGTTCTCTGGCTCGTTTGCCTGCGAGAGCGTATTGCGTCACCTGTCGACTGTATGGAGGTGAATGTACGTTCTCAGAATTGTTAGTCTGAAAGAGCGTACTCCATCACCTGTATCGACTCTTTGAATAGAAGTTATGTAAACTTAATTTGCGCGTGGGTGACTAGCTTATTTAAAATAATATAAAGAGATGTAGCTTGTAAACTACCGACAAGGTATGTTGATTTTGCTGCGTGGCGGGTGTACTCCTTTTTTATTAAGATTCCATTGGCTTCATTGAAAAATCACTACCTGATCTTGCTGATTCTTTTTAATAATGCACATGTGTATTTTTAACTAGGCTGCCGAATATATGGCCACGTGTCGTCGTAACAGTATATACTAAAACACTGAATGGTAATAACAGTTAAGTGAACGCAAGGTAGAATTACAATGAGCTTTTAAGACTGTTCGGAAAATAATCCCACAATTTGACTCGTCAGCCAAACGTGCGATAATTAACTTAGAAGAAAAAACCCACTAGATGTTGTGTCGGGTTGCCGGGCAAGTAAAGGGTGAATGCACTGATTAATAATTAACACATGTCTTTATTATTTCTATTTATTTGAATTGATTTACAAAAGGGTGAATTACAGACGAACTTTATATTTCTTGATAATCTTGTGGTGTTGAAATATATTTACTATGAATGAAGCAGGTTATAATCTATTGAATATTATCGCTAAGAGGTTATCATGATTGTAGTGCTCTGATCAAACACTGGAATGCCATTGTGTTTATCTTAACACGTGTGTAGTTGCCTTTAAATATCGGTCGTAAGAGAGCCGAGATGGAGCGCAAATTATTCTTAATTTTAGACTGAAAATTTGTTATTGCTTGATTCGAAATTTATCTTATCAATTTAAAAAAATATCAACAAATATTGACATTTCTTATTGGCTTTTTATTTTATGTTATAAAAATTACTTCAAACTATTATTCAATTATTAAATATTATTTTACTATCAGATATTATTTGCTTCATGCTTTTCTTCATTAGGATAATTGACATTGTCCTTATTGCGATATAATTTTTTACAAATGTATATACTAATTCACCATCGTATAAATAACTATTAAAACTCGGCTAAACGACTTGAATCTCCGGTCCTCCTTCGTGAGAGTAGGTCGTGACTTGTCCTTCAACTGTGAGTAGTATTAGGAAAGAGTAAGTCGTGACTTATCCTTTTACTGTAAGAAGTATTTGGAAAGAGAAGTGGTGGTACAGCACATTTTCGTTCTTAAATAGTTCACTGACCCAGTTCCACTTGGGATCCCTTCTTCCTTTATTAATTAACCAATCAGTGGTTGATCTTGGGTCGCACAATAGATCATGCACGCCTTCATTTCCACTTGTCGGAAGGTGGCGAGCCTTTTCCATTGGTCACCTTTCCTTGGTTGCCTCATCCCTCTCTGGGACTTGGCTAGAAGAAGGGTCCGCTTGGGCGTGATCAATTTTCCAATGCGATCGACCAGTTGTGGCATAGCCAAGAACAATGCAAGCATTGTCTTAAAGGCCGAGTGCGCACGTATGGTCATTGCATGTGTAGTACGTACGGGTTTTCGGTTGCAGTGAATATAGGAAATGTTTTGTACTCAATGCTTTACGCATATCTGATATTCGTTCTGAATCTACTTTAGGGTTCTCCCGGTAATAAACTCATTAAGTTCAACTACACTGGGAGCATGAGCACGTTCCGCTAGAGTTTTCCAGATGTTTTATGACACTAGTGCAAAATAATTATGAGCAGGAAAGTTTTGAAGTCTTAAATACAATTTTCATGATATTACTTGCCAGATATTTTATTGCCTTACTAAACGGAGTCTCTTATTCTTAACCAAAGACTTTTAAATACGCGCACGAAACCGAAGGCTTGATCGTTCCGCGGCGGCTCTGCTAAAAATACCGACCGTTCCATGGCGGTCCTGCTGAGGGCAGATCGAGACCCGTGTGCCATGGCTTCTACTGGTAGAGGGTTAGATCGGTTCATTGTGGTCGGTTCACTGCGGTTAGGTCACGGCAAGATATTTGCAGCAAGCGCAGTTCATTAAGAGGGAGCTTCAGCAAGAGAGCGAGGCACGCCGCGTGCTTGTCTTATATATGTCTTGTCGTCCAGTTTTGCGCTCGCCAGGGGCGTCTCATTTTGAGCAACCCTCACCTTAGTTCAAGTTCGGAAGCTTACGAAAGTAAGCAACACACAGCGCAAGTGTCGACGAATCCAGTTTCGCGCCGCTTTGCGATATCTTTCAATCATAAAGCTGCATTCATAACCTCAACCACACACGTGCTCGTTCAAAAGGTGCTAGTGTCGACGAACGAAACTTCGCACCATTCACCATTCGTATTCAACAATCAAGCTGCATAGATTACTGTACATTTGTCTCCGCAACACATTACTTCAACCCAAGAGTTAATCTATAATTAATAATACTAATAATAGTCAACCTTGTCAACAATAAATAACAATAAAAGTAAATACTTCAGTCACATTTATATTGTATTATTATATAATATTCCTTCCACTTGTGACCTTTCATCGCTACCACACAACACCCGTGGTTTCTGAATTGTCAACGGCATCAAATTGTATCCGTCGAACCGGCCTTGATAAAACAAGTCGGAACGACGAGTTACATTTTGTACACTATCACATACTCATTCCAATATTCATAGATTATTAACTATTCATTATTTATTATATTTAATAAAAGTAAAGACTATAAACATTAAAGGCAGAATTGAATAATTGCATTGCCCTTTCCACTTGCCAGCAAGCCTCCACCCACCATCATAAGGAGGTTTTTAGTCTGATCCCAGACAATTGTCTACTATCACAAACGACTCTTGTGCTAATCCTTGTTATCACAAGTACTCATTGTTGAGTAGTGATTGCATATACTGCTTCACCGATATTGCCTCTTCCTCGAGGAGTCGATACAAACCGTTGGCCTTTCGTCCAGTCAGCATCACGATAATACGCAGAATGCTTCAATTGTTGGGATCAGCTACTCCTCTGATCTTTTCGCATTGTGAGCACTTTCTATTAGAAACTTGAGTAATACACTCTACATGTTTCTTCTAATATAGAAATATCGACGCCTTGATCGCGCTCGTAGACTAGTGTATACAAATATTATTCTGTTCATGAAAATTCATTTTCCCGATAAATATTGTCGAAATTAATGCAAAGTTATAATGCATCGTATCTTTTCTATACATCGTAGACAGTTTTAAATTATTACAAATAAATTAATTACTAAATGAAGTAGCGAACATTTTTCTTGAACTTTGATACAAAGTGTAAAATAGAGAAAGCTGTTTGAAAAATAATAATTCGAAAAATAATTGCCTACGGTATAGAAATTGATATAAAGAATATTTAATTTTGAGTTTTAGTCTGTGTTTATTATAACTTAACATTTTTTGTTATTGTAAATTGATGTATAATATATATTTTATTTATAAATTGTTGTGTACACATTTGCATAAATATGACAAGTGGATACGACAAATCATTTTTAAAATGCTCAGTGCGCATCTATCGGTGCAAGAACAAAGTTGGATAAAAGAATTCTTATTTACTAACTGATTATTTTCTTAATATTAATATGAATAATCAATGACAGTAAACTAATATGTCAACAAAATTGAGGCTAGTAAGTATAATCTTAGGTCCTACATTTTTCATATATTGTTAAACTAATAAATTTGCCTTGTGTATTTGATAGGTTAGGTATACTTGTATTTGTCTTTAAAAATTTGAAAATTCAGTAAATATTTGTTCTGAAAATCCATTTTTATCCTTATAAAAATTTGTATTATGATTAAGAAAATATATTATTACACAAAACATTCAATAAAATGAATTTTTTACAGTCACGTAATAAAGTTCCATCACCAAAACTGATTAAATCCCAAGAAAACCAAGATACTTCGATGTCTAATTCATATTTAAGTACAAGCCTTCATAAAACAGCAAGTGGTCTCAATCAAGAAGCCGAGGATCAGTTTGAACTTGAATTATGTTGGTGTATTCAGCAATTACAAACTGGGCTAACAGATATGAAACTCCAAGATAGACAAATATATAATTTGACTAAGAGTTTAAATGTTTTAAAAAGTAATAATGCATCATTGATTAAGAAACGACAAGTGATGAGAAACACTTTTGGTGATTATCGATCTAACATGGAAAAAGATGAAAAGAAATATGGCAAGACATCATCAGTTGTAAAATTTATTACATGCGATACTAAACAATTGGGCAAAAAATCATCGTTTTTGAGGAAAGCGCATTTCTTGACAAATACAACAAATAAAAATGAAAAATCTCAAAATGATGATAAACTACCAATTATAAAATCAATAAAGACAAAGAATACTTATAATGAACCATTTAAATTTAATTTTTCACTTAATGGATTATAAAATAGAAAAGCGTTTGTATTACTTAAATTTTAATTAGAAGAATAAATATTTTGTTTTTTGATGAAGATAGATAATAAAAATTTTCTTCCAATAAAGCGCTTGTTTTATACCATTAGCATTATAGGAGTTGCTAATACTGTACTTTATACATTATTGTTAATTTCTTTCTCAAAAGATCTAAATAAAATGAAATTGGAGAAAAATATTGATTTTATAATTATTGAAAAGTCATAAATCAAATATTAGCCAAATTAGGAAACTGATATCGTCTTAACCAATTTATTAACTCATAAATAATAAACAGAGGAGAGTTTAGTATATTTGTAGAATGATATATATTATATAGTTTGTAATAAACAATGTTGTATAATTATTAACAATTAAAATTTGTAAATATTTTTTATAAAACTGATAAATTCAAAATAAAATAGTGTAATTTTAAGTTTAATCGATTAAAGTCGTTCTTATTATTTAAATAATTAATATATGGGTAAAAATTAATAGAATTAAATTATAAATAATAAATTTAATTATTCAATCATATGTAGATATTAAATAATTGAAATTAATATCACACGTCGGTCCTGTGGCGCAACGGATAACGCGTCTGACTACGGATCAGAAGATTCCAGGTTCGAATCCTGGCAGGATCGGGATTTTTTTTATTTATATTTTAATATATGTATATATATATATATACAATGTTTTATTTTATTATTTATCTACTTAGAATATTGTTAATTTTTTTGTGCACATACTGTTCAAGAAATTATAAATATCAGTCAATAATTTTTATGCATTATTTATGCAAATAAGTACAAAACAGCAATATTTTTATTTTTTCTACAATGAAAAAGTACAATAATTTATTTTTTATTTCTTTCCAATTTAAGATTTAGACTTTATTTTTAATACAAATAATGAAATTTATTAAGTAATTTTTATTATTACTATTTTATATATTTAATTTATATAAAATTTAAAAATACTTATCGTATATAAAAATAATATTAAAAATTATATACCATAATAAAGTGGAAATTGGAAATATCGATTGAAGAGTCAGAAATTTTTAAAGGATAAAAATATAATTCTTAACAAAACCTAATATACTTGATTTAAAGAAAAATTTGTTAGAAAAAAATTTGCGCAATTTACTTTCAAATATTTAAAAAAGTCTATGACACAGCAAAAATTATAGTTTCATCGTTGAGTAATTATTAATACCTTTACATAATTATTTGAATACTTAAATAATTATCAACATAAAATAGGTGGCGTCTGAATAAAATAAAAAATGTATTGTTTACTTTCAAAGTGGCTATTTTTTATTTATAAAATTACGCATTATGCGTAATAAAATTGTATAAAAAATTGTGTTGATCCACTTTAGGGATACTATTTTAAAATTTTAAATAGTTATTTTATATATTTATGCATTAGACAAAAAACTATATTAATTTTTAAGTTAGTATATCTTTATATATGTATGTTAGCAATTTTCAGAATTTAAATTTAATTGAAATCTAAGTCTGTATTTTTATAATTATATAAATAAAGGTTGTAATACTTCTAAAAATTGATCGTTTAAACCATCTATAAGTTCTTATAATTCCCTAAAGAATATTTTAGATGTCTAAAAATATTGAATAATCATCTATATGAAATTCTAATTTCAATAAATTATATAAAATTCGACAAACAATTAGACAAATTTTCATTCATTTCATACATAATTTTAATATAAATTTTTGTAAAACACAATGTAGTTTTATTAAAAATAAAGGATATAAATGATTACAAATGATAATAAAAAATAAAATAACTTGACGAATAAGAAAATAGTAAAATAATTAAATGAGATTATGATAGAAATATAACTGTCATATATAAATTTACATTTTTTTATTAGAATTTTTTATAAGAAAACTTGTTTTCTTGTTTAATGCAATTAATATTAATTATCCTTCAAATTAAATTCAATTAAATATTAAAAATCCTTCAAAATATTCCTTCAATTATAGTTTCTTAGCTAATGCTTGCTCTAGCAGAAATAAATATTGGAGTATTAAAGTATAAAATACATAAAGTAATCAATTGTTCATAAAAATTTGGATAAAGGAAACAATAAAAGTCCTAAAAAAACATTTTTTTTAATCAAATAATGATTTTAAATCATTATGAATATACTAAATTTATAAATGCAATTTTTATAATTCTACGAACAAATTCGAAATTAAAAACGAATAACTACGATTTATGACAAATTAAATTATAAATAAATATAAACATTATAAATCCGTTAATTTTACAATATATATATAGGCAAACTTTGTACTCTATTAAGTATTAACAATGAGATTATATATCCTCTAAGCAACATCCTCTAATCAACATCCTCTAATCAATATCCTCAAATTAATATCCTCTGATTCAAACAACAGAGATTCATGGCTTTTCGTTTTATAAAAGCTTTTCGGCAATCTGCACTTAGTAGTTTTTAATGAGATTCCGGTATTTTAAAACTTACTACATACACAATGATCAGTCAATAACAATTATAAGCACAATATCTATTTTATCGATAATTTATTTATAAGCCGGAGGAACATAAATCTCATTCTTACTTTGGTTGCAATTGATAGATTATAATAATACAAATATATAAATTAAACAACTATCTTTCTCGCCTTTCTCTGCAATTTCGTGCATTCTCGTTTCACAGCCACTTCATTCTCATGGTTCCTGAGGGGGAATGGGAGAATAAAACAAACACGTAATTACGAAAATTCTCGCGTTACAATACTACTATTTATATTATTCTAGTTTTTAGCCAAGTGCCGTTTACCTCGATGGAAAAAATAGAAGCAACGTTGAGCCTCTATTTCAAGCTTCAAAACAACACGACTATTCCGACTTTCGCATTCGATTTTGACATTAGAAATGATGGCTTTGATTACATTTTTTTTTTTTAGACGAATTAAATACTTGCTTATGGAATTTTATAATGAACGACGACGCCATAAAAAGCCCATTAATGCTAAAGTCCCAGAGAATGTCGGTGCTCTGAAGTGCTTCTTAAATCGATATTTATATGTCCACGTATTAAATACCGTGGAATCATATTCCATCTCAATGTTGTAGGCATAATGTAAACTATAAAACTATACGACAAGTACAAAACTTATGAATATTTCAAGTGCGAGAAAATCGTGAGAATCAGATCACAATTATGTATATTAGCCATGAGCAAATTACCTTAATTATTTGCACAACGAAAACGTATTCCAGCAAGTTGCACTTCGAGAAAAAAGAACAGACGTAACATTATTTAACCGGCAAATCTGGCCCAAATAGATAAGCATTTGCTGCACTCAGTGCAGTTAAAACAAAAGTTGTGAGAAAGAACAAAATGAAGAAAGCAAGTACCGTGTATTAAATGCTACACCATTATTAAATTCAAGAGTAAACAAATAACGTGGACATATTATATTTCCAAAATAGATTGCGACTGCACGTGATGAAGATGTCGCATCAGTACTCCAATGTGCAAAAAGTACCGAGCAATTGTGAAAATAAAAAATCGTTGGAGCACGATGGAGCACGGAAGTGGCCAGTCCCAATTTAACACGAGGTCTCGCAAAACCGTTTTTGAGAGAGAAAAAAATTACCAAGAAAACGCTTGTCGATGTGCGTCGAGAGCGAAAGTGCGCGAAACTCATTTTGAAAAGCGTTCATGACTGGATGGTTTATTTATTTTTACTGTTACTTAGTCGCGAAGGCGTAACGCTCGGACGACTTGCGCACGTCCGCCTGCAACTCGTACGTGCACCATTGCATTATTCTGTATCTTCCACACCCATTTTTTCGAAATTGGAAGTTAAGGTTATTTCGGGAATAGAAGCCATTGACGGTTTGAGAAAGTGCGGCAATCGTTTTTCCTGCTTCGGTTTTCATAACAATGGCGTTTTTATATGAAGAGCGGAGCTTGGAACGGAGCTTGAATACCACGCATTAACATGAATCCTTGGTAGACTGAAGAAAAAATATCAGCAACCGCACACGAGTCACCGTTTTCATGCCACTATTTACAACAATCGGCTACATGATTTTACATTTTCACGTCGACTTTATAGAATACTGCAAAGTATTAATTCATTTTTTTTTTTAGATAAATAAAACACAATAAATCATCGCCTGTTAAATATACTCTTACGGAATCCATACTTTCTATTACATTAAGGCATGCTATATTTTTGCGACTTTTGACTTTTAATCCATTATTATTATTTATTTATAATTTATAATTGATTTATAATTAATATAATTAATTATTGACAAATGATTTTGTTATAATTACAATTTTTTATATAAGCTTGATAGGAGAAGTGAAAGAAACAATTGTATTTATAATCGTACAGTGTAAAGTAATTTTCGTAATAAATTCATTTTAGATTTTATCCAGCCAGCTATTTGCACTAGTAACAATAACAATAATAATCGTTGATAATAAAAATTATTTTTCAATCCAATTCGATTACAAGCATTTTATAAGAAAGTCTCTATAAACGCAAATATAGATATAAAAATGCACATTACGCGCACAAAAATAATCATATAACTGCGTAGTACTTATACTAATGGGAAAGGCTATAATTTCAATGAATTCAATGAATAACGTACATTTCTAGTGTTTTCTGTAAAAACGAAGAATCAACGAACAATCGATGAATGACAGGGCGATATATGCCATTGCATCTCGTGATTTTTCGTATCTTAAAGTTCATTTCGTTTAAAAAATTGATTTTCCATGATGCAAATGCAGCGATTCCAAACTCAAACTCCAATAGATGCACACACAATTAATTGTATTCCTTACAAGAGATCTAATACATTCATCAATACATCTTTATCGACTGAAATTAACTTATAAATCCTTTGGCATCCTCTATAAAAAAAACGGCGACATGCATATGCCATTTATTATTATTATTATTATTACATTTCTTTCATGCTTTAGCATGATTATTTGAAATGGGAAAGAAAGTTGCATAATGACGGAAGGAAATGAAAGTTTTGCATAGCGTATTTTCTTGTAACTAGTTGTACTTAGAATCAGCGATTGTTAATCTGGAAAAACTACTTCTAAGAAAAAATAAAATGTTCGTTATTATCGTAGCTCGGTATTTTTTGTTTAAATATGCATGTTACGATACGCTGGAACTCTATTGTAATTAAAAGATGAAACAAACAAATTGTTGTAATATATAATTTAATATGTATTTATTTTATAAGGAGAATCGAGCTGCTCATAAATTATAGTGTAAAATCTTTCACTCGTTTAATTGTTGTCGCCACTTTAATTTAACTTTTACCAAACATATCAAGTTTTATTCCAAGACTAATTTTTATTGATTTTTCTTCTTAATGCAGATCTTGACAGTTTTTATAATGGATTAAGAAGGAACGATTTATTTTTAAGAATTAGCAGCGATCATACCTGTACTCTTAAATACGCAAAACACTCCAATAAATTAAGAATTTTTCGCATAAAACATCATTCGCTCATAATAAATTCTTCCATTGGTAGTGAATGCAAGCATACGAATGCCTTGTGATTTTATCAGAGATAATCGATGCAAGATGTCAAATATATAACAACAATGCGTCGAAGCTTATTTATAAAGGAAAAGAGTCACGTTAAAATGCGCAAAAAAAAAAATTATCTGCTGACGAGGGACTCAAGACAGCTTCCGAATTATATTTAATTTATCTTACTTGTTACGTTATTAAACGTGGGTAAGACAGCAGGTTGGCGGTATTCTCACGTTATACTTTTATCGCTTTTTTCGTAACTTTTTCCTAACTCGCTACATTTCCACATTCTCACTTCCTGTATCATTCTGTCACAGCCCTTTGCACTCCATGTTCTCCTATCGGAATCTCAAAATCCAGATTTGAAAAGCAAAAACGTGTGTTTCGGAATATTTGCACAGCCGATATTACGAGAAAGAGAAAGAGAGGAAGTCTTTGAAGAACTCGAATGTGTAGATATATAATGTAATGACTCCTTTTATGCTTATTGTTAGAATAAAACAATTTTCTTGGCTTTGTTCATAAAAATGAAACTACTATAATTGGAATGAAAGAAAAAAAATTACATACGAATAAGTATGTTCCAGTAATGAAAGAATTTTTTTTATTCTAATCGAAAAGCCTTTTAATATACGTCGAGAAACTTTATTATAGAAGATAAATAAACATTTGAAAGCATTTTTTACATATACGTATTCTATAATTACATTAGTTTTCATATTAAGTATCAATAATAATATCGAATAATAAATAATTTATTATTAATTAATAATATCTAATAATATCTAATAATTCATATATATATATATATATATATATATATATGAAAATATTACTTTTTATAATAAAAATATATATTGTAATTTATATTTATTAATTCAAAAGTATTCATCTATTAGGGACTAAAGTTCTATAAAATTCTATCTTTATTCGAAAATGCTAATTTTTGTAAGTAAAAATATCTCCTATATCTAATATCTTTATTATCATTAAATTATTATCATATGAAAATCGATAATGATTAGGTAACAATTTTATATCATAAACTCTATTATTCATGAAAAATTAAATAATGCTGAATTATTTTAAATTTAAAAAGAAATAATAATCCCTCTATTAGCTTCAAGCGCTATGCCATATGCTTTTAATTCATTTTTAATTTGTCTATAATATTTAAAGATATTAATTATTTGTTTTTTTCCTTCATTCAATCAATAATTATCCCCATATTTTGTTAAGTTTGTATTGAAAAACTTTTTCGTACACATTGAATTATTAATTTAATTTTTTTTCCATGCGTCATCGATATTTATGGGAAACTTAATTTACACATTTAAGTATAAAAATAGTAGATCGTAAAGTGAGTCGAATGATTGAACTTGTAAAAAATGATACTTTGAAAATGCAATATGAATAGTAGTAGTTAAATATGACATTTTCAGTATGAACTGATACTATGGTGGTATATTTCTATATATAATTATTTTTTTAGCACATTTATGTGTATTTGTATTATTTTAGTTACAAATTACATTATATAGATAATTGCTGAATAGAAAAGTAAAAGTGACTCTGGATTATATATGGCAACAATGAAGCTACAATTTGCCGTTGTTTTTAAATTAATTACAGTGATTCACTCTCATCCTTCTTTCAACTTACTTTTAAAAATAAATCTCACTTTTAAGCCTTTATTTAAATTTATCAATATGACCAATCAATTTTATAAAACTTTTTGTATATAAAATGCACAGATTTTTCAGTGCGCACATTTATTCGCAAGCAAATATTTTAGCCGTAATCTGATATCGATTTATAAATAAAACACACGTATTAGGCGAAGCGAATAAGATAAGATAAAGAAGGGAACACCGTACATGGTGTTTCTATTTTTATTCGACTACCGCTACACAAACGTGCCAATAGAACATTTTAACACGCAAAATTACAGCTGTAACCAACATTACAGAGTTTAACTTACGTTAAAATAATACATAGCCCAGTTCTACTAAGAGAAGTTGCTTTTTCTAAAGCAAAGTCATTTAATTTAATTGTTACATTCTTTTGCAGATCCGATTATTTCATTATCATCGTTATTTCAAAGCTTCTATAGTTCGTGAAATTGTAAATAAATATATTAATATTTTAAATGCATAGGTATGTAATAAGTACATATCTTCCCTCTTGACCCCACAATTTTATTTTTCGTTTATTCTCATTTTTATTAACCGTCGATACATTATATATCAGTAAAATATTTTCTTAATTTTCCACAAGTTACAAATATATCAGAAAAGAGAAAATTTATACCAACCATAAAATAATTGAATCCATCACTTTGAAAACTAGTATCGTTGCTATGAAATTATTCTATTTATGTAATTTTATGCAAGTCAAATTGAACGGATTTTTATTGATTAGAAAAATATTTAATAATTTAATAAAGACCGTGTCTCTAATAAGAAATGAAAAACTTGCTTTGAAAGCAAAATATCTTGAATATATACGCGCTCACTAAATATTTATACTTATATTATTTTATGTTTAATATCGCATTAATATTTTACATTATTATCTCGTTTTTACTTCTAAATAAAGATGTTAAATATTATTACTAGATCACTAGTTATTATATTTCCGTGCATAAATCCATAATTTTCATCTAATATATAGTAATTTAAGAAAAGTTTGGAATGATCTTTCCAATAAAAATGAAAATTTCTGAGCAGCAGCATCAAAATTTTCAGACAATGATAATTTAAAGCTTTAAACTTCTTCATATTCGACGAATATACTTATTTGAATTGCGAGACATAATAAATTCTATGCATGCATCTGATATTAAAAATACAACAATAATCCTTTATTATTATCTAAGAAAATTATTTGACTTACGACCTCCCACCTCTTTACCGTCCAGGCCAACACCATCATGGCAACCAGGGATGATATAGAAGGTGAGGGCAGTAAGACTCCTAAGAGATCAACAAGCAAAAGTGTTTCTCCAACACACCTTCCCACTGAACTTGAAGTATTGACGATAACACAATGGTTTCGCATCGCATTAATGAAGAACTTGGCTGAGGAACACAAGTCATTGCAGTGTGATATCTCAACAGATGAAATTTCAGATGCAATTTCACACATGGATGAGCTGCACACGGCCTTCACAATGGTTCATGTGCACATGACCGCGACATCGCCAGCTGCTTTTTCCCATTACGATTACGTGGTGAAAAATGCATTCGAGAAGGAATTCACGCAATATAAGACGACGCAAAAGATCATCACTAAACTTCGCCAAGCCTTCAAGACAGTTCCCGACGTGAGAGATGTCTCGCCAATCAAGGCACAAGCACAAGGAGCCCGACTCCCAAACGCCAGTCTTCCCAAGTTTTCGAGAAATCAAGATGAGTGGCAGGAGTTTTATGATTTTTTCAAGACATTAGTTCTGGATTATACCGATACTAGCGATGTGGAACAAATACATCACCTCCGTACCACAGTGCAAGGCCCAGCAGTGCAATTGATTTCTGGACTCCCAATAACAGTTGACTCTCTTTGCTCCAGCTTGGAAATTGGTAACAGCCCGGTATGTCAATAAACATTTGATTATTCAATCATTCAGACTATTCAATATTTCAGACAGACCTTACCCAATTTAAATAAAATTAAAGGGGAGAAAGCTGAGTTGGGAAAAGTAATCAACAGAACCCGAGAGGCAATGAAACAGCTGAAAGCATTGGGAATAGCAGAAGATCTGCGGGGCTACGTATCTGTATACTTCAGCTATCGTCGGTTCGATCGTGTCCCACAAAGGAATTGTGGGAGTCATTAATTAGCTCTTCCACCTCATGCCCAAGCTTTTGTGAAATTTGAAAAATTGGAAGACTTTCTAACGTCTCGGATGAGGACGTTAACAGAGATGGACTCAGAGACTGATCAACCTAGAGCCACAGCACGGCACCAACCCAGGCCAGCACGGCTACAAACCATGTCAGCAAGGGCAACATCAAATTCCTACCAACTATCAGTAAAAAATCCACAGTCAACTTGCTCCACTTGTTTAAGAAAATACGCGGGCCTCTGCAAAAGCTCCATAAAATGCAAAAGGTGTTCCAAAGAGGACCACTCGTTACTACCTGAGGAAAGCATTGGAGAAAACCCTCAAGTTAGTACTTCAAGACCATCATCCAGATGATATGATGGTGCAATCGTCGAAACACCGGGTCATTCCAGGACATCGTTACTTGCCACGGCTATGGTCCAAACACAGTCACAAACTAATACCGTACAAGCTCGTATTCTCATCGACACAGGCTCTGAACTTCCATTTGTTAACGCGAACCTGATTAGACAACTCTACATTTTTAGAAAAAGTTCAATCCTTCACACACATGGAATTGGTGGAGCTCAATCAACTAAGGCACAATGATTGTATCACATACTCTCAATTCGATCGATTTGAACTCCATAGTCACCATTCAGGCTCATATTCTTAAGAAATTGACATCAGTGATTCCTTCGTTCGAACCAACTTCACACGATTGGTCGCATTTGAAAAACTTAGCATTGGACGATCCGCAATATGGCGCAATGGCGTAACTATCCATTTTGGATAGCTCGTGCTAGGATCTGTTAACTCACCGCAGCGCGTCACTGCATACAGAACTTACGAAGGAAATTTCCGAGAGACCATGAATACCAACATCTGTATCAACACTTCATGAAAAAACATGAGGATTTTGATCATATGGCGAAGGCTTCTCTCTTGTCCAATCATCGAATACGATATTATCTGCCACATCACGGTGTGCTCAAACCAGATAGCATGACAATTAAATTAAGAGTGTACTCTATAACCGTTCCACTGATTCTCTTCCTAAGCATCCGTTAGGACTGGTGGTAAATTATTATAAAGCTATCGAAACATTGGCAGTTCGAGCCAGGAAATCAGATACCATTGAACAATATCAGATACCGATGAAATAATTACATGTAAGTATGACTTTATAATTACGAATATCTATCAATCTTTCATAATTTTCCATTTAAAGTGAACTTCGCAGTCTAATCAAAACAAATTGAGAAAATCAATATACGCAAATTGTTGTAGAAGGAAGCTCCCTCAACAGAGTCGGCAGTCAAGTCTTTGTGCAACCGCATAGCTACTCAAGGTGACATAGCCACCAACTCCAAACCAGAGTCTCTCAAGGATCCAGTATCAACGAGCATACTTCAAGGATCAAAGTTGCTACGAAAGGTACACGCAAAACTATATATTAAATAGAGAGATATTACATACCATCAAGTACACACACTCGATAGATCCACTACTACAGAGCCAACATAGAGACGCTCGTGCCCCAAACGCACGAAACAGTCGCAGACTTACCACCACGTGGCACTACTCAAAGAAGTGTCAAGAGATTTACAACCTCTTCTAAAGGTAAAATCTACCGCCAAGCACGCTACGTCAGGAGGATCCGAAGATTTACAACCTCCTACCTCTGTATGTAGTGCATGCTAAAACCACATGACAATCGCCACGAACTACAAGAGCTCAACAATTCTCATCATCAACAAAAAATTATTACTGTGTAGTTATAAATTAAACGGTCTAAGCAGTACAAAAACTAGATGTGTTATATATTGAATTAATGCGCTATCCCTTCCACTTGCCCGCGCGTTTTCTCCCACATAGCAACTGGTGCTTTTAGTCTAATGCTAAATGTTATGATACAATGACATCTTAGATAAAGGTGAGAGTAATATTCTTTTCTCCGCTTCTTCTTAAACTGCGAATATATATTTTGGAGCTTGTTAATGGAATATCATTAGTAATATGGTTGATTAATGGTTCATAATGAGAGGTTGCATACCAATGGGCATAGTATAGCGTAATATCGAAAGTTTGGGCAAAGCACTGTTGAAAACAAATACATAATGCATAAATCATTCATTTAAGGAGAATTATAGGGATTTAAGGGGAATCTCGTTCCAGTAGATCAGCAATGGGATAAAATACGTTCACGGTACAATTACTCAAAAGGGTTTATGTGGTTTATTGGTGCCCTCATGACGTTCTTCATCGGCTTAGCAAAAACGCGTTGATCATATCCGGCCGGAGATTACGTATTATTGGATGTTTTATCACCGTGACACTTCCTGTCATACCACCTGTCATTCCTGTGATTGAATATCTTTGTAACTACACAACTTCTCAAAAATTCTGTGTCCCGCCTCGTGAATTTTGAGGTTTGCGGAAGAACGCTATAAATAAATTCAACGGACTGTCAATTAATCAGTTTCGATACTTGTCCTATAAAGAGAGAACCGAGTTTTTATAGGAATTTTAAGAAGTACAAAAATTTAAATACTTCTTTTTAGATTTAGTTAAATTTAAATTCATACTATTTATTTTGTTAGTATAAATTACGATTACATAATTGTTTCGTTTCCTTTTTAAATAGAACGTGATATATAATATATAAAACTTAAATTATGTAACATTTATGACGTATATTTATTTCCTATAAAATGTGCGTTATTTTATTTTCTACAAAAGAAGTTAATCAATATTGTAAATAATTAATATTCACAACCAGTTGTGTACAAAAAATGTACAAAAAAGTAAAGTATAATAATAAATAATAAAAACTAATAATATAACAAGTTTCTGAACTTATAATATTCTGTTATAAATATTACAAATTCTTTAAATTACAAATTTCGAATTGATATTACTTAAAAATAATGACAATTTATACAAAGTTAAATTAATACATATGAGTTTATTATTTTTATTATTATTATAGTATATATATATATATATATATATATATATATATATATATTCTTACATACAGTTTCAAACAATTTTTTTTTCTAATTTTACTCACGTATTAAATATTATGAGTTTTCAATATTAAAAAGGTTTTAACTATTTTAAATATCATTCATATGCATTCATTATTAAAAAATTGCAATTTAATAATAACAATAATAATAAATTACTTTTTTATCCTTAAAGTATAAAGTTATTATATATTTACCTTGATATAAAATAATATTGAGAATTATATTAAAGTAATTAATTAATTGGAATTATTTACGACAAGTGAAAGTATAACTAATATTTAATAGATTTCATAAATAAAATGAATAAATGATATTTATAGTTCAAGTGAAGGAACATATGTTACGTATACGGTACTGAAACGCGATTAGAATACGAATTTAGTCGAATAAGAATAACCGCAATTGTTTTACATGCTCTTTGACTCAGTGACTTAATATTATAAATTTGAAAGACTTTGAAATGTGATATTTACTTTTATTTATAATACATAAATTTTTATCGTAAACAATTGTCTTTTTTTATTTGTTTATTTCTATTTAAGAAGACTAATTATAGTTATTTAAAAATAATTTTAACATCCGTTACGTAGGTTTGTTTTGGAATATTTAATACCTTATTTAAAACCACTATTTAATCGCTTAACAATTAATATATCAGTATTGAGAAAGTTATGCTTTCATTCACTTATCAATAGCTAATATTGACGCAACGTATGAGACTTATCCTTTCATTATGCAATACATCTGCGATACAAATAATTTTCGTCATTTAAAATTCGTAAAGAAGCAGAAGATAAACGATATATATATATATATATATATATATATAGCATCTTATGGAATCAATAATTTGTCTGAAATATGCTGTGACGCCAAGCTGATTCTACTTTGACTTTTTTTTTTATCCAGCAAGCGACTTTTCGCATTTGGCATGAAAAATTCATCAGTTTGTTGGGTTGTACAGTTATGCATTAGCAGCTTGGAAATACGGGTCTACGCTGTTGCAAATTCGCTTTCCTTGCATATCACACACCTCGCGCAATTCCATTCATTCCTTAGCTCTTGCATCTCATTTAGCATAAATCACTCTATCGTTCGCCGATCGCTCCAAGCCGATGATCCTCTTCTATTAGAATCGTTTTAAAGTCTTTTTAAGTCACGACTCGTTCTGTGGCACACGTCTATCGAACGTTTAGCTTTAAATCATTAATAATCGGAAGCACGTCGAGAGATCAATAATGTGGACGTTGAACACCGCTTAACAGATATAGATAACGAAAGATGAATTATAAACTATGAATTCAAATTTGAAATATAAATATTTAATCATAGCCGGGGATGGCGACGCTATCTGTGACCCCCCCCCCCCCCCAAACTTTCTCTCCCACCATCGCGTCATGATTTATACGCCATGTATTACGTCAATTCTAAGGTAATTTTCAATTTCGTATTCCAATGTAAGCTCGAGATCTCGATTTTGGCATTCTATTCATCGAGCACCAGTACCGCTGAAGCACGAAAATTCCTGAATGCTCGTAAAATTCGCGGCCAAGTGCGTGTCATTCCGTTACGAGTACTTGACTACTATGCTAATCACATTTCGTCAATTGTTCCCACGTGCGTGCACCCCGAATTAATTATACTTACGCGATTTTCGTATCCAACTGCGACCGTTAGTCCGTACGATGAGTGGGTGAAAGGAGAGAAGAAGAATCATGAATCCTTATTATTTCTATTTTGGTGAGCTACTAGTGCCATCTGGAAATGGAAAGTGTCCACAGATGAGACATTTTTTCCTTAGCAATTATTTACGTGGATGCTGTGTGGAAAGAATGAATGTTTGGAATTTAAGTTATCGACTTGCGAATCTAAGGATTTGCACTTATTCGATTGTCGTGGATGATAAGACAACTGATTTATAGCAGGTTTCACTTGTACGAGTGAGTACACATTTAGTGCTGCTTGGCGATTCTTGGACTATAGCATTTTTAATAGCTCTAAGAAAGTATTATGAATTATAATTTCTTTGCGAAGCTCGAGCTGAAAAATTTGGTAAGAAAATATACTAATCTTAAATTGAGGGATTTAGACTTTTACATTTAGGTTTTCTTTAAATTTTATTTACTATACGTTTCAGTATTAATTGATCTCCTGTACTTTAATACTTAATTAATTAATGACGGATAAAAATAAAATATTATATATTCTATCTGTACATATCATTGATATGTCAAACGGGAATTCATGTAAATTCTCGATTAAAAGAATATTTAGAAAAATAAGATCTTTTAATTAGTTAACGCTATCACATTTATTCATTAATTTCACTTTTATCAATTCTTTTTACATTTGATTCTTTTCTTTTATTACCATTGTACATAAATATTAAGTTATTATAAACTTCATAATACAACAACAACAACAACAACAACAATAATAATAATAATAATAACAATAACAATAATTGTAATTCAAAAAATATTTACTAGAAATTTGACTCTATTTACATACGTATCAAATCATAGTTGTTTCATTCCTAATTATGAAATTTTATTTTAATAATTATTTACAATATTATCAATAGCAATTCGAAGTAGAATTGTAAGAATTTTTTAGAAATCCTCGAGTAAAATTTATCGAATTAATATAAGTTTTTTCGTTCTTCATAAATAGTATATTATTACACTGATATATTATTAATAAACATATGTACGTTTCTAATTATAAAGATTTTTCATCACGTTATTTATTAGGTTAGTTGGTATAGGAAAAAATTGAAATTGTAAGCGTTTTCAATAATTTTGCTTGAATTCCTAGTACAAAATATGGAGAATTTAATTTGAATCTGTTACTATATCCGTAATTGCTAATATCTTGTAATTTTTTTCTTCAAAAGATTATACTATTATAATCTACACAGACACTTATGCTTAAACTTGATCCCTAGTAGAAAATTAAAAAATTCGAGCCAAACATTTTAAATCCTTAAATAAAATTTTCTCAGAAATGATTTAGCGAATTACATATGGAATTTGAAACGTTAAACATTTTTCTCGCTACTTATATTCTTAAAATTAATTTTTCAGTGAAAAAGTCTATTTTGCTCGCACATCTATTATTTTTATGCGAACGAATACTTTTTTAAATACATTTCAATGTACCTCTTCAGTACAGGCATATAAAAAATAATTTCTTTATGTTCTAGTTTAAACGACCCAGTAGCCTGTTCACGTTACTGTAAGATGTTGCCACCGATGCTGTGATTAAAAAAATAACAGTTCTTAGAGTTAATTTAATGCTAATTTAAAGAAAAAAATAATCGATTTTTTTGACCACAATAAAGTAAACGAAGTTTGAATCAAGTGGATCGTGTAGTATTTCTCTGACTTGCACACTTGCAAAGCATCTTAAAATATGGCAATGCTGAAGGAACGCAATGACGGAAGTACGCAAATCCTTTATCCTCCGCCTCACGTCCTTCGTCCCCCCCCCTCCTTCGCCGTCCTTCCAACGGCGTACAATTTTTATGTCGGCGAACTGGGTTAAAGAGATTCTCCTCGCTCCTACGTAGAGTCACCCGTACACCCTTTTTATTTTTCTCTGTTCTTTCGACATTCTCTTTGTACTGCTTTTTTTATCTTTCCATAGATTCCCCGCGATGTCTTTCACGATCGTATATTTAATTTGTCATAGAGTGAAAGTATATTTCAGCCTTTTTTACTTTTCAACGAAAAAAATCTATTATTTAATGTAAATATTCTTCTTAGTGAGTATAATTAAGTAAGTAAATAAATCCGTAAATAAATAAATGCGCGTACGAGCATATTCGTACATACGTATATATATATATATATATATATATGAGTAAATAAGTAAATAAAGCGATCGCTATGCACTTAAAAAAAATATTGTTGTATCTTATATATCACTTACATAAGTCACTCGTATCTGTATCTTTGTCTTAAAGATACTTGTTCTGATCTTAGCCGATAATAAATGTTCCGACGTCGCTCGCTACTAAATATAAATCATATTTTTTTTATTTGTACAATTTCAATATAGTTTATTATAGTATTATAACAAAGATGCATTAATAGCAGATCATATCATCTTCGCTTCTATTCACGGTTTAGTATCGTTGATTATTATTAA
This sequence comes from Ceratosolen solmsi marchali, assembly GCF_000503995.2. Taxonomy (NCBI): domain Eukaryota; kingdom Metazoa; phylum Arthropoda; class Insecta; order Hymenoptera; family Agaonidae; genus Ceratosolen; species Ceratosolen solmsi. The sequence goes on from NW_011948441.1 coordinate 1,345,701, forward strand.
TATATTTTTATGCTCTTACAAAATTTATTTAATTGATATTATTTTTCTATAACTGGCAGCTCGTACTTATATTACTAGTATATGAAAGTAAATATATAATAATAATCTTCGAAGTTATTATGAAATGATTTATTTTATATAAACACAAGTTTATTCTGTAATTGAAGTTTATCGTTGACTTTTTTATTATTATAGGACCAGAAGTCTTGTTATTATTTATTTTTTATTTAATTATAAAAAATGAATGTCAATACCAATACAAATATTTGATTATATTATATTGTGCTCTAAAATTAATCTTATATTATTTATTTTACTTATGCAAATCATAAAATGTTATATTTGTTAAATTAATTGTAATCCTAATTGATTTGCTTACATCTGCGGATAATATTAATGAAAATGTATACATGTTAAAGTTTAAATTTAAAGTAAATATTAATTGGTAATAAAATGTTGAAATAAGATGACTTTATCTTTGTTTTGTAAAATATAATACTATTATGTCATTTTAATTGGCATTATTTAAGAATGATTGAATAGAAGGGAAAAATTGTAAATGAAGCAAAAATGTTTACAAACATTTTAAATCGTCATTATTATAAAAAATTTCTATTACGAATTAGGCTCATTTTTGTTATTTAGGTTAATGTTTTTACTTTTATTCACTCAATGTCGACATAAAGGATTCGTTAAAAACGTTGATAAATGAAAATAACTTTAATCGTTAACTTATTGCTCCTTATATAATGACAAATATATCCTTTAAATGTATTTCTGAAACTTGTAGGAATAACTTTATTTGAAATGAAGATATATTATGTTATTAGATCAATAATCTGTATAGGAGACGACTCAAGGTTATGTTAGATTTGGCTAAAAAGATAAATATTATGTATGAATTGCTGTGTGCTTTTGGTTTGACAAAAAGATCAATAAAGCCAAAAAATATGCCGATATTGTGCAGATTTCTTTTGTATTTTTATTTTTTCTCTAATATACTATTTATATTTAAATATAGTTATGAAAGTGAGAATGCCATTGTAAAATCAAATGTTCACCCACTTTATTTAATTATAAAATTTGGCATCCTGTATATAAATAAGTTTTTTTAATTCAATTTTCTTGTTTTATAATCACGAATGTAAGAATGAATTTATTCTATAAAACTGAATAATGAATGAAAATATAATTCAAACAAATATTCATTTATTTTTTATATTTTACTTTATCACATTTAACAATTTCAAAAGAAAATTATTACGTTCAATGTAAAGTGTGTACCGATATAAGAACAATAACTAGTTGGAAATATCGATTAAAAATATGTTTGATAGCGGATAAAATGAAAATTTTCAATATTAAAAATATCGACTGATATATATGCGATTTGAATAAAGATTTAAGTACAGTAATTGCTCGGTTGTACATATGGTATGGTAATGACATTTATACCGCATTATTTTCCTATTTTAATAGTAATAAATTATTACTCAGTAATAATTGTTACATACTATACGAATATACCTTGTGGTCATAGTAGTTACGTACTATTCGAATGCATCTTGATGCATATATGCATCAAGCTCATGATCACGTTTTACGATTGAGAAAAATGTCACATACACTGCAATCTCAAAACTTCTTAAGGATTCACATTGAAAAAGTCAAAAGTATAGTTGCTGACGACTTGACCGTAAATAATACAACAGTTACTCAAAGGTCCATAACAGCCCACAAATAGGTAGCATCGTGCAACAATGTACCAATCGACACATAACATCGGCACTAAAAGCTCGCGGTCCTCATTTACCACGTCGCAGGTGTTGGGATGCAGAGGATCCGCAAGACAAAGGTAGGGACGAATCAACAGTCTTGAGTGGGGGGGGGGGCAGGCGCATAAATAGCCGTAGGCCCCAGGATAAGCCGTCATTGCGATAGTGGAGGCGCGTGAAGCCAAATGTGCCCGTGTAACGCGTCTCGGGGACAGTCAGTGACACGTGGAGCACGGGCCCAGGAGCAATCAGGTACGCTCCCTTCTATTATTACCTTTGCACTATTCCCGAGGGAGCGAACGTTAAGTGATCTTTCACCTTCTGCGCAAACGTGTGAATCTAATTTGTACTACTTTTTCTTGCGGCGTGAAAAGCCGGGATTTTTTTAATGCGACAATGGCTCTTGTGATTATTACCTAAAATAAAGATACTCGGTTGCTGATTCTAGCGCATACTATACTACCATGTTTGCTGCGAACATTATGAACATTCATTGTATGTTTTCTTGTTTTTTTTTTATTTTGTTTTTTTTATTTTGTTCTTTTTACACAATTCATATATTTTTTCATTAAAAATCCATAGATTTCGTGACACGTGTCACTGTACAAGGTCTTTTATTCGGCATTTGTTGGTGCGGTTGAAGATTCGTTAATTATCCAGAACAGAAAATGTATCTGGTATTGAAATTTCGTAAGAATTCACTTCTAACGTTAAAAGATAAATTTAATGCTTTTATACATGGGTGGTTGAACAATATTGTTTAAAGCTAATGAACTCTACCCATTCGAAATTACTATAATAAATTATACAAGTTTTATGATTTATTATGAATGTATGTCTGTACATATGTGCGAATATATGAAAAATCTCGCAAAGTTTAAATTTATAAATCATATAAAGCAATTTTTTTATGTACTAAATTTTCTGACTAAACAATGATAAACAGACAACGACAAATAGCATGCATAAAAGAAACCGAAGGGTCATATCATATATATATCCATAAAATTAGGTATTTAAGTAATGAAATATTCAATTTTATAGTTGTGAGTTATGTATAAGTCAAATTTTTATTTTCTAATTATTATATTTTTAGAAAAATTTCATTTTTGTTTTGCTATGAACATTTATTTACAAACACTGAATGCATTATAAAACTTTAAAAAATGTGTATATTATGTTAAAAATTCCAGTTAATAAAGATAAAGTTTATCACATTGATATTAATACGAAAAACTGCATGTATTGTGATGTAATTTATAACAATGATTTAATAATAATCGTGTAATTTATGTAACGATAATGTTAAGCGTTAATTTTTAAATTATTAAAAGTTCAGGGCACAAATGACAAATTTGTATTTAAATAAAAAAACTTTTAAATTCTTAACAATCCATATGACCGTATTGTAGATAAATGTTTTTGATAACTTACATTTTTTACATTTGTGTTGAAAAAGAAAGCTTTTTCATTTAATTTTAACAATTATAGTTATTTCTATTAAGTTTTAAATATGCAATTATAATAAGGCAAAAGAAATTAAATTTTGTTTTAAATAAATCTCTATAAAATATTTTCTTAAACGCATAAATTTATGTCTAATTTTATTTCGTAAATATTTTCTAATAAATTTTTAATAAATGAAATAACAGTATTGTAATGTACAAATATGGTAAAATCATTAATACAGTCATTACGCGAGTATAAAATTTAAAAATGAATTATCATTCCGATAAAAGTCCATCCAGATTTGCCAATATATATAATGGATTAATATATACTAATAGATTATATGTAGATATTCTGTTTGTACTGAAATAAGAAAAATCAAGAATAAAATTCTTTATATCTTTCACAGAGTACATATAAGGACCCAATTTACGTTGCGGTAAAATGTATGGATAATGATACGTTATCTAATAAACGTAATCACAATGCAGAGAGCAACCTTATTGAATGATTGGTAGTATTTACAATGAAAAAAATTATAGCTGAAACTATATAGCCATACCATAATATAGCTAGTCTTTTTATATAAATTTGAAACCGAGAAATTTAACGATCGACTCTACACAGTGCACAGATTGCACATTATCTATTCATACAATACATAACACGCATTTAGAGAAATTTTCTAATATTTAATAGAAAAAAAAAAGAAAAAAAAAGAAACGACTCATGTGCAGAATAATCTAGCCGAATAAAAAAAGAGGAAAAGCTTAATTGTGGCTTTTATAAAATAAAATTCTTAAAATAACGTTTTGGATTTTTTTTCTAAAATAATGCTTATGCAAAGAGTATATTTTGCTAAGATACACCTAACAATAATTTATCTAATTTTGAAAATCTATCAACTTTCAAAAAATTAAACAAAAACTAACCTATATAATAATCTTTTGTAAAAATCATTTGTTATGTTATATTATATTTTAAAATTAAATATATATATTCATTTTTAGTATGAACAAGGATTATTATAATTATCCAACCATTATTTCAATAGTTTGAGTTGTCACGACAAATTAGAATGTTTTAGTAATTAATCAATATAAATTATATATACAATTAATATAATGTAAACAAATTTTAGTTCCTCGGATTGAAAATTTATCATGTAATTTATATATAAAAAGCAGAAATTTCAGAATTGCAGTAATTGAAAATATAAAAGAATTTTTTTTCATGTTAAATGATTTATTTATAATACAGCGTCATTTAAGCCAATTAACTCTGACTAATTTAATATAAATTTAAATTAATATATTTTAATATTTATTCGAACAAACATTGATAAAATTTATTTAAAATATTTAAAAAATTTGCTTAAATATTTAGTATTAATTTCTTAAAACCTAAAATTGATTTACATTTAAATAAAGTTATCATTACCACACTCTCAATTTATGTAATTGAATTTATTATAGATAAAGTAAGAACTCTGTTTCAATTTTCATTGTTAATCAAAACAATCATACTTTGCAATTAATATAAAAGTACATGTCTCATTATAACAAATTCTCATTTATTTCTGCTATTAATAATAGAAAAATTTTATGTATTTATATGCTTACTTATGCGCATACGCGTATATCCACATAAATGGTTGGACGGTATCACAATTAATTTAAACTGAAAGCAAAGTTTTATATTTTACCACACTATTTCATTATTATTAAATTACACATATTTTAGTTTCGAAAACAAAAGCGAGATTCTATAGACTTTATCCTTTATACTTTTTTAGTATACAACAGACCTTATATTAAATTTAGTACTTTCCGAGAAAATTAATAGATAAATAGAATCATAATCAGTGTAAAATAAATAGCTACCACAAGGTCACGTGCAATCTCAACATCTCGCTACATGTACTTAGTTAGCTTCATGTCAAATATCTTGGAGGCATTATAGCGTAAAATTTGTTCACGTGCATATATTATATAATATTTTTCATTCGCACATAAATCTTTTTCACAGCAAATACTAATATAAAAAATAGTATACATAATATGCATACTATATCCAAAATGTAAATAATGATCATATCTGTACTAGCTCTCATTGTATTAATAGAGCTAAAGACAGGCTAATGTTGCAAATAGATGAAAATCATTATTAAAAACGTTAAACAAACGAAGCATACAATTTGATAGAATGAGCTTTTCTTCCATTTTTTTTGAGGTTTTACTACTGAAATCTATTTAAAAACATAGACTTGTATTTAGCTGAAAAAATTCACCAAACATAAGCAATTGAAATTAATTTTTTTTTTGCTAATCAATTAAAATAATCGGTATAAAATTGATTTTGAAAAAAAAAATTAATTTGAAGATTCACAAGGCCCTATAAAATCACATTAACTATATTACGTTCATTGGATTACTTGTTAGAGAGAGATTGGATAGAAAAGTATTAATGATGCTGGTTGAGTCCTTGCAGATTTCCCGCATAGATTTATAGAATGCGTCAATTACACGTGTACAAGATAAATCTCTGCAACGAATAGCAAGTATCCGAACAAACATTCGCTTACCTTAGCCCCGTCTTTTTCTCGAGTCGGTAACATAAAAAGGAGAATAGTAGGGAAGGAAATTCATCATGGAGATAAAGTTATTGTGTCTATTAAAACAATCATTAAACAACCCATGATAAATTAATTTTTAATATAAGACAGTTCAATGCACAGCGAAATATTAATTTGCAAGAACATCATGCGAACTTCAAAATTGCAACATTATACATTCTATGGAGTTAAGTATAAACAATTTCCATCAAAATGCATTGAAATACATTGATGAATGAATACGTTGTATTTTGAATGAGTAGCAATCTTTCTGTTTTTACTAGTTGACAAATTTTGTGTTTCATTGATTCATTAATGGAATCAAAATGCAACATTGTCAATAATTATTTAATAGAACAAAATACTTTACTTAAACATGGATGTTCGATAATTTTAAATATGTAGTATTAAAGATTTTATTTAATTTCATAATCTTTGTTATTTAGCCAGTTAAAAATGAACTTTCTTCTCTATTCTTTATTTCTTTGGATATTACTTGTTTTTAAATGTATAATTATAGCAATAAAAAATGTTGAGGCACTATTTTTATTATTTTATGGATAAGTCTAAGGAATGAAAGAAGTAGTTTAAAAGCCAATATATCTTACTCATTTGCATTCTTAATATTTGTTTTATATGATTTTAAATCAGTCCGCTATTTTAATAGAGAATTAAGCATAAATGTGTAATGGGAAAACATGAAAGTATATAACTTTTATTTGGCTTAAAATAAAGATGGAAAAATAATATAAAAGTGGAGCTTAATAAATAGAATATTCAAGAAAATGGTCTGAATTTTATTAAGATTGAATAGGAATTGGTGAATTTTCACCCTTTCGAATTCCATCTTTTATTTATTTAGTCTTTAAAATTTGATTTATTTTCATTCACTTCCATCGAAAAAAAAAATAAAAAATGATAATCAATAAGAATATGATACGAATAAGTAAGAATGTAATATAGTGTTATATATTTATAAGAGTATTTAATTTTTTTGTAGTTAAAAAATGCGAATTATAATTCACTGATGATTGTAAATTGAGCTTAAATGGTATTTTAGCTAAGCAGATCAAGTGTTTTTCTTATCAAACGGGGTCATAAGTAATAACTGCCCCATTTTTCTCAAAATCAAATGAAAAGAATGATTAGAATAATGACACGGATTGCGTAGACGATTTTTTGCATGTAATTAAGTGTAAAATTGCGAAAGACGACTTTTCCTTCTGTCTTTTTCTCACGATGCATCGCAACATGCACAAGCTTCCATATTTGTTCCTAGACGAGAAACAGGTTCCAATTTTCTTAAAATCACCGGCTACGCATGAACTATAAAGTTTAAGAATTTTCAAACAAGAATAGTCAAATAAATAAATAAAAATACTAATAAAATTCTTATTTATACAATGTATATATAGATGGAAATTCATGAGGATTTTTTATATTATTTCTACCTTTATCATTACTCTCTATCATTATTCCTAATTTTGTTTTTAATTATTGTTTTATAGCACTCACATACCTTATTCAAAAATATGACAAACTTTTAGAAAGCGCCTTAATTTTAGCAAGATGACTATTTATACTTTAAAACCGTTTCTTTTTCTTTACCTTAACTAGTTATTTCTAAATCAGAACACATTTTTACTGTTTTTAAAATTATTACTCTTGAATCTGAGTGGTTATTACTAACAGTAGGCATAAACTTTCTTTAACAAAATGATCTCAAGTAAATTACTCATATGAAAAAATTAAAAAAAAATCGTTATTCATTTATAGTTATATAAGATTATACTACAGTATAATCAAGAAAAATTTATGAAAACACCAATTTTATTAAGATGTCTATACATATATCGAAATATTTTTCATCGCAAAAAATCTCGTATATTAATGAAAATGATTTTATCAACATATTTAAGAAACAAAAAAGGGAAAATGATAAAAATCGCAAATGTAAAATAAATGTTTAATGGTTCGAAAAGAGTTTGGAATCATAAATTGTCCGATCATTTTAAATATACATGATAGAAAAATATTTATTTCGGCTTTATTCTTTCAGATTTACAAACTTCGACTTGTTCAGACGTTATTTGTTATCGCATAATTCATAAAGTAAACCTAAGTAATTAATGATACAGCCATTCGTATCGTCACAATAATTTTTTAATCGACTATTTTATTACTTATGCCCTTACGTCTTGTAAATAAAAGAATAAGTAAATTTCAGTTAAAAAAAAAATGAAAAAAGGAAAAAAAGAACAAGACCTGCACAGAAATGAATTTAATCTAGATTAATAAAAATATATATAACAATACTAATTTCAAATCTATTAAAAGTAAATATCGATCAATGTATATAGTTATTTATATGTTAATTTATTGTAAAATTCCATTCACGTGTTTCGTTAGCTCTTAAATATAATTATTTTAAATGACTACCTTAATTAAACTGCCATAAATGCACGTTATATCCTTCAGTTCTTTCAATTATTTGCATACTTCGTGCAAACTTCGACAAGCGCCGAAAGTATTCCGTCAACTTTTTTTACATGAGTTTCGAGTCTGAGATTAGCGGGAGTTCGCCCCTTAAGCGTATTAATTTTCTCGATTCTATAACACTGTATTCTTACTCCAAAGCTGGGTATTCAGAGCAAACATTACCGTTGAAGTACTTTCGCAGCCGCAATTGGACAACTAATTATAATAATCATTCCATAAAAATCTTGACCGCACAAGCATGCGAGCGGTTATCCACATACTTGACTCAAAACAGACCCGAATCCGCCCCCCCCCCCCGGTATGGCCGCTAAAATCACTCCCTTCTCAAGCAATTAAAGATTCGATAATAGCCGTTTGATAATGTCGAAGGTACCGTAAATTTTTGCATCTTGAATCCATACCATCATTGTAATTAAGTCACATGCCACTTGTCAATAAAGCCGTTGCGCCCTTTTTGCCTCGACATCATGCCGAAAAAGCCATAGTAAAAAAATCCTATTAATCGGGTCTGGCTGAAACCACGGAAGTATTAAAGTAGGCGTCTCGTCGTCTAATTAGATGATGCTCGGGGGTCGCACGGTAATGAACCCCGCCGTCAAGGAGGATTTATGCGCCCCTCGCACGAGTCATCTAGTCATCTATTCCT
>NW_011948441.1:1354707-1373822 GCF_000503995.2 Ceratosolen solmsi marchali
TTCGAAGGTGTGGTCGGCCGCGAAAGCACCGCGAGCTTAGACGCTCGAAACACGCTCGACCTTGATAGAAAAAAATGCACAGGCCAACGAAACTCCCGCGCTTTCGGTAAAGATAAATGCAGGATTTAATTGGCCGGCTGACCGCCATAATTTATCGTGCAGTTGAGCGACCACTCTAGTCCAGCTGCCGCTCCTCATCCTGGAATGCAGCTCGTGGTTTCCTTCGACGTCCATCTCGGAGCATTGTCTCCCTTTCCATCGGCATCTACGAATTCATTAGCAATGTAGAACATGGATTGGAAGAGGGCGGATAATAATAGTCACTCTCCAGGCCTCTCGTCACTATAAATAAATAGCAAAGTTTTGCCGTCGTGGCACTAGTAGCTTTTAACAAGAGCACCAAAGTCAACGGAATTATTATCGCCGCTGTACCGTACGAAACGATCGCGTTAAAATACTCTGTTTCGCGAATAATACTGGTTCTGATTGTTCTAGCGGGGTGGCGATGTGCGACCCACGCTTCGATATTTGAAACGAACGCGCGAGATAAGATGCTGGAGCTCCCGAGAGTGCACGAGAGTCGGTTGACACGCGCTAGATAAGATACGGCGGCGTTGTGAATAGCATTAGGAAAACGAGGCCGAGCGGAGTTGGTGCATGCCAACGCTCACCTACTGTATTTAAGCAGCTGAATTAATATTTCTAAAGAAGGTCCAAAGCCGCGGACGTTGACAATTGCGTGAATATGCGAGGCATACCGTTCTCCGTAAAATTGATATTCCTCGTGCAACCGACCCTGTTATGTTTTTTCATAAGCCGAAGCGCGCTCGCTCAGGGACATTTGGTAAGATTTTCCGAGGCGTCCACGAAGCAATGCAACAATGACACGGCCGAGAATTAAAATACTTGGCGGAGGGGTGGAAAAATAATGGCCTCTTTGTCGCATAGATGAACGTATTATCGAATATCCGAGATTCCGCTTACGATGGCAGAGGCATTGTAATGCGACGGTGAATGCCGTGGATAAACTGCGTACGTAGACACTTTTCATAACGATTTAAAAATGTAGTAAGGGAATAGGAAGGGGCGTCGAGGCTCATTAAACGCGTCTGCCGGTGCCTTTACAGTTAACTCCCATGCTAATTATAATTCCCGGACTACGAGTCACGATTTATATGAACACGGCGCACATTGCGCGTCCTTGCGCGTTCATTTTTTGACGGTCACCGGAAAGGACGACGAGCGTTAATGTTACTGTTACAATATGCTACACTCAAGGTTCCCTTTAAAATACTTTTTAAGCCCTATAGTGGGAGGAAACTTGGGTAAATGAGTGTAACGCGGCACATAATGTATGTACGTGGCTGCGTCAGCATAAGCAAAGCCCGAGAAGCAATCGAGCAAAAGCATCATACATGCCTAGGATATTCAGTGAAAACTTCAAAAGCATTCCATAACCTGTAGATAGGTTTTTAAAAATAATATTTGTGTTAAAGTTAGTTGGCCGCAATGCTAATAATGGACACTTTTTTGACAAAAATTTATTTCGAGTAATTCTTTTTAAAACTAGTACTACATATTTAGAATCTATCGAAAAAGAAATCTGATAATGATAAAATAAAAAAAAAAACAAAAAAAAATAGATTAACTACAATACTATGTCAACGAGAGCTGTAAATTAAGCCGGAGTTATTCACAAGTGTTTATCAATCATATAATTAAAATTTTTATTCGATGTAACTATTTAGAAATCTCATTCAATTGCCATTAGATGATTCGTTCAAAGTGACAGGACTATTTGAAATTCAGTAATAATATTAATCAAGATATTTGAATGTCCTAATATTTTCTTCTATATATATTTCATTATTGACTTAGTAATATTTAGTATTGAATTGCTTTACAGTTTAAAAAAGATTCATGGTACACACTTAAGTGCGAAATTAATGTATCTTCAGGTTCATCGACAATTAAACTGAAAATTGTCGTTTATTTCTATTTACTTATTCGACTCAAAGATTGTGACGAGATCAAAATATCATTAACGAGTGTTAAAAAAGAACTCACTAAAAGACAAATTAAAATAAAATATAAAATATCACGTAATTCGGATAGACGAAACTCTCGAGCAAAGTATTTGTCAACGATTTTGTTCAGCAGATTCATTTTTAATCGAATTCTCGAATCAACACTTAACTCGAGTGTTTTCAATTCATACAAGGTCTCCTTATATATCAGTAGATTGGAAATTCATTAGTAGCATCGAACTACACGTGTAAATCTAAATTACGAGTTTGAAATTATTCATCGACCGAAACTGTTCGCGTATCTACGGTAATGGCAAAATTGTGTGAGAAGACGCCAACCCGAATCAGTCGGCAAAGCCTCAATTTTTTCACTTCCAAAAAATGAAATATTTACGAAAGCATTCATTTCAGCAACATAAACAAAAAGTCTTACATAATAACCGTAAAAGAGACTAATAATGTTTTTACTTCCCGAATCGTTAAATAATTGAATAGAATTCTATTACTTTTTTTTTTAACGTATTCAAATAAAATAAATATCAACGAAGAAAAATAAAGAGAGATTAATTTTTGGTTTTATTATGCTAATAAGGTTAGCTTAATGACAGCCATTATTTAAAATACGATACTGAAGTTTTTGAAGGTTACTAATTTTACGTCAAATATTATATATTTAAAAAAATCTTTAATTAATTAGTATGACTATGGTGTCAAATATTTAGTTATAAATTCGGATATTAAAATATTTATGAGTGTGTTTGTTTTATATTGGTGCTTTTATTATTTAAAATTATCTCATTGAAATTATGTTAAATAATGCTTTATTATAAAAATAAACTATTTGACGGAGTTGCCACTTATTAATTAATTATATAAATTAATAAAAATAAATTAATTAAAAATTTAATGTATACTATTGATGATACATCAATTAGAATTTATTTGCATGTTTATTCCTCTAATTAATCGAAAACATAAATTAAAAATATCCTTCATATATATTAAGTCTTATAAAATTCGATTAAATAAATTGATAAGTCTAAATATTCCCGATACAAAATATTGAATTTAATAATATCATCGTACGGGATACAAATATTATTTATATAAGTATTAATTAATTAAACTTGAGAGCATTTAAAAATTTTTGCTAAAAGTATATCATCTTCACAATATTGTAACTTGTTTTTATTAAGAGTATAGATATTGGAATTCAATATCAAATAATACAAGCATAATATTTATAGTATGTAATAAATATCTCTATAAATATAAGATTTGACTTGAATATATTTACATGCAACAACGTGCAGTTTGACATCCAATTTGAGAATTAAAATGTTTTATCGAATACATTAATTTTAATAAAGTTTTTATCAATTTAATTTTATGCAATTTATATTTTAATTTCATACCAAAAGAAATTATAATTATTAATAACATTTACAAATATTGATCTAAAATTTCTGTAATTATGTGAAAATATATTTTGTAAAAGCAAAGCAATTTCCGATTGAAAGTCCTAAGAAACTGCACACGAATCCCACGATATTCATGCACAAAGTGCAGCAATTACGACAAATGCTTCCCTTCTCAATTTCCCTTGACAATTTTTTTCTATTCTCAAAAAACACACTTTTTAGCTTGACTTTAAGGAATTTGCTTTTGAAAATTGATATGCCGTTTTGTTTAAGAATAAATTTACTTTCCTAAATCTTTCCATTCGAGTGCAAATTATGTAAATTAAGGTTGATATAAGAAAAAAATTATAAGAGAAAAAATATAAATGTATATTGTCTTAATGCTCGGAGTCTTAATTATATATTATTATTTTATTACAATTTTATAACCAATATAATATACCGATATAAAGTAATAGAAAAAAACTAAGTATTTGAACATTATACTTTTTTTTATATTTTTTTTTATTTAAAAAATTCAAGCATTTATAATCATATATATATATATATATGTGTGTGTGTGTGTGTGTGTGTGTGTGTGTGTGTGTGTGTGTGTGTGTGTGTGTAAACTATCGTTTTTAATATTCCACTTAGGTACTGGCCTTATGTCAATTTTATTTTTAATTTTTTTTAAACGCATTGCCGAAAAAATATACTTATTGTCAGGTACGGATAAAATAGATTTTTTATCAGCTGAAGGTATATCAGTAAAGTGTATAACTTAGTCGTTAGATGTCGCTTATAATATTGGTCGTTTACAAACTTTACAAAAGGGGAATTATTCTTATTTTGATGAATATTATTCTTAAATATACTTATTCAATGTTAAACGAATAGATATTAACAATTATTATATTTTGAATTTCTTGAAAATTATACATATTCAATAGCTCAGGTATACATTATTCAACGTAACCCATTTAATACGGTGTTGCATAAGACGTATGCACATTCGCAGTATAAAAGTTGACTTAAAATTATTTAATACAAATAAAATTCATCTACAAAATAAAATTTAATGCTTAACAAAGTAAATAAAAAGTTGATTATAATGGTTTGTATATTTTAAAGAACATGTGCAAATTTTCATTATTTTCATTATAAATAAATTGAAAAATATTAAACAAGTTTTAAATGATTTCCAAAGATATTTTAATATTTAATTTTATAACTCTTACATTTTATAAACATTTTATAAACTCTTTTTAATATTTCTATGACATTTTCAGCAGCGCATTACATATTGAAAAAGCTTCGTTAAATTATCGGCCTTAAGTGGTAATAGGCTTATAAAAGTGACAACAATTCGAATTTCGAATTAGAATCTTTTAAGAGACGAGTATCATTGTGGAAAAGGCCGATCAATCAAAGATTAGATCGCATGGAAACCTTCTTGTTAAATTCGCGTGTCATCAAGTCATTATGGATACGCGAAAAAGTTTAAAAAGTGTTCCGACATAATTAAAACGATTGCACGCCATCAATTTTTTTGGTTTTTATATCATTTTTATCGCTGATTCAAGATTCACGTGACGGGGATTTTTATTTTATTGATGTGACTATTATAATAAAGAATGTTGCGGTCGGTTTAATTAGATTATCGGGCATTTAAAGGAAGCTGTGCACCGACAATTTAGTTTTATGTATCGTTGCAAATTCACGGTTACTGATTACCTACGTCGGCAACTCATCTAATATAAAATACTTGAAAGACCTTAGGTAGTACAATACTCTTCTATTTTTTCGAATCTCATAATTTTATAAGGTATATTGAATTTGAAAATACATTTATTACCAATACGTACTTAGAAATATGTAACGCTTAAATTCCTATAATATCAAATTAAAATTCGTAATTTTCAAAAGTTTTTTTTGCAGTTATTTGCTCGCATTACGTATACATTATATTTTTCGTAATATAAAATTTTTATTTATAAGATTGATATATCATAAAATAAGCGTTCGCACTGTCTTTTTGACGAAATTATTTTTACTTTATATATATTCTCTTACGTAATTGATGGTATAGAAATTGTACAGCTTCAAACTTGGTAATTATAGTTGTCTTGATATATATAATATTGGCAATTATCCTAAAATACTTGGTACTTATCTGAAAATATATTAAATTTAATATTTAATAATCTCTTAAAGTTATTAAGAGTTTATTTCTTAATTATTATTGACTTGTTGTTTAATAAAAACTAATTCAAGTTTTAACTTTATAAATTAATTGTCTGTTAATATTTTATTAAGATACGTATTCTAAAAGAAATGAACCTTGATATTTATAGAGAACCGTTGAGCTTTTATATGTATTTTTATATAATTTATTACATTTTATTTTTACCAAAGAAATATTAATACTAAAATGTATATTAATTTATAATTTATCATTAAACCAAAATCTATATTCTAAACTATTGAAGAATATAATCATAGAGAATATAAGACAGATGAATTATGAAAATGATATTGATATATTGAAATACTTACTTTAGTATTATATATTTCAGTATTTTATCTACGTAGAAATATCAATGTAAGAAATTTCAGAACAACTAAAGAAATATTACAATTAAGAATATTCTAAAATCTAACTGAATTAATTACAATTTTAAGTATTACCTTCATATAGAAACTTTATATATATCATAATTGATGTTCTATTAACCATTTATTTCTATAAATGATTAACATAATTGTATAAAATTTTGACCTCTTGCCCGGTATAATTTTCAATTTTTTTCAACATTTATAATTTAAATTCTAGCTTTTCTTGAAATATAAAAATTTGTCCATGTAATTGAGAGAATTCTTCTCTTTATTCAATAATTTCATAAAAATAAAATAAGAAATTATTCTGAGAATCCAGATTTCAAGTAATTTATTCAAATTCTTATTAAAAATGTAAAATGAATGGCTTAATAGCCTGACGAATTTTCCCAGTCATTAATATTTACTATAAAAATATATTGAAGGACTCTATTGGAATTTTCAGATATTTAGTATTTTCATTGTTAATATTGTAGATGTTTCCTTTTTGAAATTGCCGCATGAATAATTTATGAATAAAATAAAGTATTATAGGAATTCCCCATCCATTTGATGGAAATTTATCTAATAATAAAAATCGGATATATATGTATGTGGGGGTCAGTGTAAAGTTGTGCGTGCGTTCGGCCGTGCGCGCGCGTGTGTGTGTTTGAAAGATTTCTTAAAGAATGTGTAAAAAATGCTCTTATTTACTTACGTATTCTCAATTTATTTTTAGAGTAAGTTCAGAGAATTTTTTACGTCCGGACTGTAAAACAACTGTAGCTCGTTTTGTTTTTCTTAATGCGCTGTGGAATCTGTTTCTCCTTTGGCAGGAGTCAAGACTGTGTAGTTCAAAGGCTGAATCTGTTTTCATATACTGTCTGCTTATAAAGAATATTTCAAGAAAATTAAACCTGCTTTAAATTCGTAGTGATTTTATTCATGAGCTTATGAATACGCATATCTAATAATTTTAAGCTAATTCGTCGATCTGAGTTTTTCATTGCGTATTCAATCCTCATTCTTACATAATATATATATATATATGTGTGTGTGTGTGTGTGTATGCGTGTGTGTACGCGCGCGCTTGTGTGTGTGTGTTAATTCAGTTTTATAATTAATTTTTTCATTAGCTTCTTTGCTACATTTTTTAAAAATGTTTAAAAAAAAACGTGATATATAGAATACATGGACGTTAAGTTTTGCCTCATAACGGTTCATCAAACATATACTTGCACAACGTTACATTTTTATAATATTCAAATCAATAATTAATATACGATCGACACAGAAACATACTCAAATAATCTCAGTGCCTAACTATTTGAAACTATTTTAACAATCAGGATCCTGAATCTATCCAAGTTGTAAAGTATCAAAAATCTCACTTACGCAACGAACCTCAGATACAACTTTTCATGTCACGCCTGATTTCTAATTTAATCCATAAATGGTAAAGTCGCGGATAAAAAAGATCCACAGCATTGAGCACGAAATCAGAAACAGCATTATTAAAAAGGCACGAGCTATTGAACAATATAAAAACGACTTTATTTATAAACTCTGCCATTACATCGTTGGCAACAACACAGTCTCCTCCCAATTTAATAGACTCCCGCGAAGTCGTTGTTGCTTTGCCTCGCGATCAAATTTATCACGCAATTAACCCGAGCTTTTACATGCACATCTCAATCACTGGTCAGTGCTGATCGCTGCTTCGCCCACGTCAAATCTGGACCGTCACGAAATGTGCTATAGTCCGGACGCTATATTGTCGCAGCTGTCGGCAATGAGCACTTTAACAATTGCTTGAGCCTCAAAAGAGAGAGAAAGAGAGAGAGAGAGAGAGAGAGAGAGAGTGAGATGGATGCAAAATTCGGCAAGTCTGAAAGCGCGATAAAAAAAGATGTGTCTTGACTCATTCTGACGCGGTAACCCCTTCCACTCGGCTGTGTCAACGTCTCGAGTACACTCGAAGTAGCCCCGAACGACTTGGCGGTTGTCTAACAGATTTCTTGAGGCTTACATCACCGTATATTCTTACGCTAATTCGACTACACTAAATTGTCGGGCATTACCATATTTAACAGTCTGCATTTTTCGTTTCAGCTAATAATCTCACTTTCCACGATTTGCGGACTTTTTTTTTCGGTGTATTATATAAATTAAAATTCCCGGATAAGTCACTCGATTTGACCCTTTTCAACAAAATAAAGGAAATTTCATCAATACGAGTTTTGAAAAAGAGAAAAGTTTGATCTACTTTTTATTCTCATAGCTTATCCGCCACACTATGGAGAAGGATACTTAAGGATGAAAATTAATTAATCTTCCTAGGAAAAAAGTAAAATAAACAGTAAACGAAATGTTCAGTTGTAATATGAATATTAATAAAAAGCAAAATTCATTTAAATATATATATATATATATATATATATATATATCGATTCATTTTATCGGTAGAAGTAACTATTTTTGCATACCTTTTTCATTGCAATTAAATTCGTCAATTTGCGTCTTTTATTTTCACTCGTATTTTATTGTTAAGCAATATTATGCGCACTTTTATATCTATGTATCGACAGAGAATAAAACAATTTGAAAATTGCTTTTATAAAGCTTGTGTTTCTAAAACAAAGTAGAACAAAACGATCTTAAGCATCCTATAATTCCATAGAAATTTAAAAAGAAAAAAAAAGTCATAAATGACAGTTAATCAAGCATAATAACGCCTTGATATCGTGCCCATCATATCACGTGCTACAACCACATGTTATTAGAATTTTTCTTTCTTTTTTTCGTGTTTTTTTCTCTTTTATTTTATGTGAAGGAGCACGAAGATGCAGCACCGGCAGAATCGCAAACGAGATTTCCCGATAAGCAAGGTGCCCGGACCCGCGGGAATGACAAAGTCTTTCGACGCCTCACTTAAGCGCTTAATAAACATAAAATGTAATTATTAGTCGGGCTGATGATTCGGGATTAAGCAGCTGCTTATCTAGGCGAGTCTCTCGCGCTCCCGGAGTAAGAGTATAATTCAGCACTACCATTAACTAGATCGTAGTGACACGAAGTTCTATCATCGACCGTCAGTGGTTACTCGTGCTCGTAAATGCCATCCGGGCAAGCCTGCAGGTGCAACAAGCCGATAAACATCTAATCACCCTGGGACCAGGAGCACCTCGTAAATCCCCATTGCCGCGCCATTTCGCATTAATACTCGGGACTTTTCCTTCCCAGGCGATCACGATGCTCCAACTCCTTCCACCGTCGCTGCCGCCGTTGCTGCTCCTACTTGTGCTGATTGTTTTCGCGGGCGCTGACGCTTGGGAGCAAACGCGGATCAAGGAGCCGCCGCGGACGATATCGAGGACATGCACCGAGAGCAAGGACAGGCCCCAGGAGGATAGAGCACAGCCCGGACAGCTAGTGCGCAATTTTACGGGCGAGCGTTTCGCACGCAATACCTTGACGGCTGATGGGCCAATGGCCAGGATTATCAGTGTGCCGAGAATCAGCGGAGATAAAAGGACGGTCGAAAAAATTGTGGTAGGCCTCTCTTCATCTCCCGCGCCGCCCCATTAGCGAAGCCACCGTGCGGCTTCGCTCTTTACACCCCCGCTCAATGAGCGGATAAGGAGGCTCCGGCCGGTGAGCAAAGAAACAAAGTAAACCCAGGCCGATCGTACCTGGCCTCGAAAGAAACTCGCCGAAGGACTACTCAGTACATTAGGCGTAAATCTATTCGTAAATCACGTACATTACGTACCCCCGATTACACAGCAGCCTACTATAAATGTTATTTGAAAGCCATTGTTTGAAAGCCCTGGCTTTCATTTTTTATGCCATCGGCGAACTTGCGAATTTCAAGACGACGCCTCACTTGTACGCGCGCACGTATAAAGCCACTGATGCCGAGGTCCAGGTCGAGGGCTTCGAGTCTTAGAGTTTTATGAGCAGATCATCTCGGCTCGGTAAGAATCGTAAAAGTGTGGAATTCCTCGTATAGCCTTCGTCATCATCGGGGACCGTAAATACGCGCGGGTCGCGTGCAGCAGTATACTGCACAACTACAGTTGCGCAACAACCAAATGCCATATCCGGGGAGATCGTCATTAACGATCGTTCCAATGGATATAATTAATTCGACCGCGTAGAGTATGCGATTGGCTGCGCGGCTCAATTTATTCTTTGGCGCGCGAACGACTATTACATAGTAGTCGGATAAACTAGTTTTGAGATTATAAAATTGCTGCTTTTCACGGGAAAAATGAGAAAAATTAGCTCTCATATGAAAAAAAAGAAAGAGCAAAACGGAAATAAAAAGAAAAACAAATAAAAAAAAGCTGTCGAATGTATGACGGATGAAATATCCTCGGGCTTTGAAAATTATTTAATGGTGCTCTTAAGAGGGCTCGCAGTCTCGTTCAAATGTCAATATAAAACGAGTGTGTAGGAAACTCATTTATATGAAAGCACAAGACATACTCGTTGAAATTGAAAGTCCAAGTCTATTAAATAATATTCTTCACGTGGAGATGGAGGTATTAGAAGGTAGTAAAACTATGGCGTTAGTGGCAATTAAACTTGGATGTTGTATTACCTGCCATTTTTATTTCTACTGACAAATTTTAACTAGATACCACCGAGATTTCAAGCTTTAAAACAACAACTCCGTCATACCATTCGAAATATCGACGCGCAACGTACGATAATCGACCTAAATCAATTATTTTCTCATCGCAAGATTCCTAGTCAGAAGGCTGGATCGCTCCACGATAAGGGGGCCGAAACTTCCAAGGATAATAAGAAGCCGTCCGTTGTGAAAATAAAGGTTTTAGAGGATAGAGCGGAGCTGCAAACGACGAAAGCCGAGTCGACACGTGGCCCTGCCCGTCAACACAAATCGTTTTTCCAGAATTATCCCTCGCCACAGCGCGTGTACCAGGTATGTCGAAACGATGACGCAACGGTAATCCTCAACCAAACTCGCGTACGGGTTATTAGGAAAATAAATTGTACACGTCGTCCCACTCGCTTCTTTCATTTTCCAGTTTTTACCGTGCCACTTTGTATATTCGAGCCATTAAATTTCAAAATGTCCTCGTTTGACACGTGAATTTGATTTCTCGGCTTTGTCTTTTTTTTCTGCCTTTTTTGTGTGTGTCATTTTTTTCGTGAAGAAGCTGACTCAAAGACTTAAAACGACATTCCAGTAATATCGGATAAGCGTAACGGACGCTCGTCTTTATAATTCATAAATGAAAAATAAAAAAACAATTGGTACCGAAACTGCCGTGACCAAACTTCTGCCGTCGCATCGTATGAATGCAAGCGTACGAGTATCCTAACCGCCTAACGTTGACAGCGCCAATTTTCAATTCCAAACAAACGCACGCTCAAGCTGCCGAGCGTGCAACATTAACTCGATCTGTCGTTCAGGACAAGGAGCCGAAGCAGGTGCCAGAATCCATTTCTGTGAAGAAGAGCAACAAGAAGAAGACGAATAAGAAGCAGCAAGAGGAGCAACAGCAGCAGCAGCAGCAGCAGCAGCAACAGCAGCAACAACAGCAGAAGAAGAAAAATACAATGAAGGAGAAGAAGAAGAAAAAGAAGGAGAAGGAGAGGCCGGATAGCGACATATTCTACATCCGGCTGCCTCCCACGCCGTACAGCTACGTACCGGGGCTGGGCTACGTCTCGCGTCCGGCGCAGTTCTCGACCTCGCTGTTGCGGCCCTCGGCTCTCATCAACCTTCCCCTCGAGTTCGTGAGCAACGGCCGACCGAGCGCGGTTTATCGACTCGGGGATCATCAGCCTGGCAGGCGGCCCGACAGCCCCCTCGTCAAGCTCGATCGGGGCCCCTACGTATTCGATGGCAGGCCCGCAGTACTCTACCTCCTCAAGGCCGGGCCCCGCGCCCCCAATCGCCTCTGACGCGGACTGCACATTTGTAAATAATCCGAGTCGGCTTGTCGGCTTGTACCCTACCACTGCATTTGCCCCGTCAACTCTCGGTCTCGTTACTTGAAATTCTGCGCTCTTGTGTCGCTGGATGGCCGAACGTCGTTTGCGTGGCTGGCGATCACTTCGAGGCTTTCGTTCCATGAAAGGAGGCGCTTCGATTATCGGTAGACGCGACTCAATAAACCCAGCCGATCTTTAAGATTAAGCGAGCTTGTTCTCGAGCTTCTCAGCATCCGAAACGTTGCAAACATTTGAATGGATTCCTCGATCTTACGTGTTATAAAACTTTGCCGTTAAAAAGACGACTACTATTCGATGCTCGTCAATTGCAACCCAACAAAGTAATAATAATACACTCTTACGCTCTATGAAAAAACCCACTCGAATTTACAATTAGCAGTACGATTAATACAAAGAAATAAAAGCGTCCTGAGCATTTAGTGAAACACAAAGACGTGCATTAAACTTGCTTTTCGGGCAGCGATCGAATACCCTACAAAAAGAGCGTAAAGAGCATCAGCCGGACGAGATCATTTGAATCTTCGGAGCTAAGATGTAAGGCGAAATTTAACGTAAGCGCGGGCCGATTTACGGCTTAGCCTCGCATTATCGTCCATTAGTATGAGTCATCATCGGGGCGCCTTACAACCCGTCGCTGAATTTTTTTCCACGAAGTCGGATTCCACAGTCTCGCACGAAGGATGAATGCTTGGCTGAACTCGTAATTCGTAGCTCTAATCGCGACTGATCGTCTCGTGCGGAAAAGAACGACCGCTCAGCATTAACGACTTCGGCGAGGGCGAAATTGAATATGACGCGATTCCTCGCTAAATTGTTCGGCGATCCTCGAGAATGCAGCTTTTTAATGGGAATTATGGATTTGTTTGAATATCTGGCGCAAGATGCCAGATTACACAGGCGCGACTAAAGGAATACGTTTCCCCCAATTAAGAATTTAACGTCGGCAATGCGAACTGACGAGATTATGAAAGTGAGGCTGCTTAGCGTAGTGGCAAAAAATTTTCTCTTGACCATAACACAATTAAATGTGCTATCGTTCTTCAATAACTTCGCTAGTGTTTGATTGACTTTATTATTTATTTGGCGCATTATCATAGTTTTAGAGATACAGTGCTCCTATTTCATGACTAAAATAGAATAATTGACGAGCTTTAGACAATTTTTAAGATTAACTTAATTCATGCTACGAATTTTTTACAACAATTATTATTAGAAATACACGCGTAAGTTAGAATAATGAATCCTAGGGTTATTTACGACATATCGAAGCGTTGTATGATCGATTGTGCGTTACATCAATTTCTTTGCAATTTATATACTAAATGTATATTATATTTATCGTACCGATCGATAAAATAGAACTTTAAAGGCGTATTTGTAAAGAGTTCAAATTTTTTATACTTTTTTGTAAGTGCACGATACAATTTTAGTAGCTTTACACTGTAAATACATAAAACATCGTTTACAACGTTTAAATTATAGCGCAATGATTTCTTTTATCTTCTCCTTACCTACGTTGCGATATAGGCTATGATGTAATTTATGACTGGCAATGGCCATTGTTTTTCAAAAGGTTATTTAACAGCTTCAAATTATCTATCTCGATAAACAGTACATTTAATAACAACACGTTACTTGGATCATTTCATAGAGGCTTGAAATTGAGATCAAGGCAAAGGACCCACAAGTGCCACACCTCATCATTGATTCGAAGATCGTGTTTGTGTTATCAAAAATTGATCATTAAATACTATAAAATATCACCCAAATACGAGAGAATAGTAAAGAGTAAATAATGTGTGCAATTAATCTCTTGAAAAAATATTAATACATGAAACTGTATTGAACTGAATGTTTTGTTTTACTCTATAAACTCGTAAGACAGTATATGCCGACACGAATATATTTATCAAGAATATATGTATCTATTAACTATCAACGAGTACAGATAGCGAGAGTTGAATATAGTTTGCACATACAAGTACACACAGATACAGAAGAAATTATGATATTATTTTCCATTGATTATGGCAGCCTTTAGCTGTGCCGGAAATATTGCGGAACCGTAGTCCTTGACTTTGAATGATGAAACAAATGAGAAAATTATGTAAAAATGTCGTGTCCCGGAGACGCGACACCAAATCGTGTCACGAATAATTTGTCAAAAGCTTCAGATTATATCGGAAACGGGCAATGGCTCTCAGCTAATGCTCTATAATTCGTGAGCAACTTATCGTTATCACCTCGTCGGCACTCAAGAGGGAAATCTGTATGAAGCGATATTCCTTGACGCGGCCCTTCACCCAATCGTTATGTATTAACCAAAGCGTTGGCTTATTGGAGACTCCAGGACATTCGTTTTATTCGACTTATTCGGTACTCGTGATTATTTTTCCGTGTTATTCACGAGGCTTTGATGTTTTACTCCGATACATTGAAGAAGTAAATTCTGCTGGACATGGGAATTTGAAGTTTTAATGGATTCAACGCGTCGACTGATATTACTGATATCGATAGTCTGATCGCGAATCGGATATAGTCCTTTAAAATAGTTGTCCTCTACATTATTTTATTAGCTTCGGTCATTGGCTACAATTACTTATTTATACGTTTATGTGACAATCAGAGGAATACTTTTATTTCCATAAAATTTATAGATTAAATTGTTTGCCAGTAAAGGAAAAAAAATTGCACGTGTTGCATTTACGCTTTTATGATTTTAATGAGGGTCATCGTCAAGTCTACTATCTTAATAATTTGAAACATTTAGCGCTCATTATATTTCATTCTTTATAAATTGCTTTAACGAAGGCACAAGCAACATGCAATGTTTTTATACTCATAATAGAAGGGATGATTTTTTTTAAACCATATTGATATTTTATTAAAAACATTAGATGATATCGCATTAAACGATTTAGCTGAAATTTAATAATTGCTTAAAAAATAGGAAAAAAAGAAGAATAAAACAATGAAGAACAATTTCATAATAGTAAGTATAAATACTTTATTATGTAGCTCAATTATACTTGTAATAATCATACATAAAAATATTTAAAAATCTTCTTATTACAAGTGACGTAGACATGCATACACAGTAGTCATCGTATAATCTCGCGTTCATTCACACTTACATATCTACAAGTCAGCGGTTTTAATAATATAGCTGAAATCTAAGTATCAAACTACTACAGGTTTAATTGGTCATAATTATAAAACTAGGCACGTTCCTTGAAAAAAAAAAAGAAAAAAAATCTTTTTAGCAAAATATAGTTGATTGGCGTTTCAGTCTTCTACAAAAATCGCGCGTATTGTAGACTCACGCAAAGGTTATTACATCATTAAAGATTATTACATCGCAAAAAGCACAGTCTATTTTTCCCCTGACTTTGATAAGTGGACGCATACTGACAATACTCTGTTTCTATATCAAAATCAGTCGCTTATTATCTTCCAAAAATAATTTATTATACATTATTTCAGAAAGTTCTCATTAGTATACTAAGTCGGTGACTCTTAACGACATTGTTAACGACATGAAAAAATGGATATTAATCTGCAATTGATTTTCTTTTTTTAAAGTACTGTTGAAATATAACATTTTAATCATTGTTTGAGGATATATGATCCTTTAAAAATCACCATAAAATCCGCAAATTAAACATACTACCCTGCATGATCGCAAATTCAATCCCACAAGTTAATCAATTAGTTGGCGTCGTGATCGCGAATTTCTAAAGCCAAGCTTCTACAACTTCGGATGGTGTGTGGTAAAAATCATAAATGCCATATATTGTGGAGTATAAAAAAGTGGTGTCACCTGTACGATGCAAAATAGATTGTTACCATTTAATAGTTGTGGCTACAGAAAGAAAAATAATAGTAAAAATAATAATGATTGATACTTTACGGTAGAGAATTGATGAAAGGCCTCGTGTCAAAGGGGGATCGTGATCTTTCGCTTGAAATGCTATTTATCATTTACTCGTAATTTAATCGAATTATTAATGCACTAATAAACATGATCTCTAATTTTCCTTAAAATTTCCCCGTGTACCTTTTCCAAATCCATGTGATACCAGCTGGGCCTCTAGCTCTCGTAAACTCCACCTCGTGCTTCTAAACCAGCAGAGCCGTGGAATCGTTACGTGAACTAAATACACCAGCTGGTAATTTAAGCAAGTCAATGAAGCACCCCTTGTAAAATTCTCGCGCACCCTGGATAAAAATTTAAAGCGGTAAAGAGGATGGCGTTGGTCTAGACGCGAGTGACACCACTGTTTTATCAAAGTCCGCCACGTCAACACGAACCATTCAATCATCCATCGAACGTGCTACCGTATCCCCTCGCGAGCTCTATCACCTGCATCTACGGGAGCAGCGGGTGATAGTAAACAGGTTTTCGGCTCTTCTCCATGACGTAAAAGGCCTTAGGCTTCCCGTTGCCGGCGAAATGCTTACTAATGCTGGTTGAGATGGACTTGCCGACCAAGGCCGGGGCGTAGTAGTACGACACGGGAGACTTCTTCTTGTGGGTCTTGGTCCGGGCGCCATCCAAGGCATTATGCGAGCCGTGGACATCGTTCCCGGAAGCCTCCTGCCAATTATTGAAGCGATGATGCTGCCCCGCGACGTTCCTCGATATCGCCTTGCGATCCTCCTTGCTCTCCAGCCTGTAGATCTTCTCGCCATTTGAGCTCGACGCAGTCGACGGTCGAATCTTTAATTGGGCGATGTTGTCCAAACTTCCGATTCTGTAAAATTGTAGTCGATGTTTGGCCGATCTGAACGACAATTAGCGTTGCGCGCAATTAACGGGCTGTCGCCACCGCCACCGCGGTTGGGTATAATGAAATGTAGAAATTAGTTTCGAGTAATTGATAGAAATAATGAAGTAAAAATTGAAACAGCACACATGTGCTCGATATCCAAACGCCCTTAAATAGTTTGCGGATGTTTGTTAGCAGGTATTATGGCGCTTCGTATCATACGATTTTGTCTTTAAATTTACTTGCTAGATATATTTGCTTATGACGTGTCATATTGCCAATGATTTTTTATAACTCGCCAATAAAAATGAGAAAACAATCCCGAGGGTTCTTGAGAAACTTGTATCAGTATGTCCGGCCCCGAGTATCCTTCCATTGGCAGATAAATGAGAACATCGAGCGGGCAAGACAATAAGAAAGAAAAAAAATAAACAAGCACTTAGTGTGCGCGTATAGTAGACCGTGAAATAAGATCGTCTAAATGTTATAAAATAAATATGCTAAATTGCCGAATCATTGGCAAATTAGCCAAACGTTGGGCTAAAATTAAGAAACGAGAATTCGCGAGGGGAGAAGCCGTGACCTTCAATTCCCACGAGCCCTTACCGTGCCTCAGCCTTCTCCGGATGACTCAGCCGCTGGGCTTCCTCAGTGCCGTCGCGACCAGCTGCTCCTGTGCCAGCTTCTTGAAGTAGCTCAACTTTTCGGCGACCTTGAGCCGCTCCCGCTCGGCCTCCGTCTTCTTCCTGGCCTGCTCCACCTTGAGGAGCGCGAGATGCTTCTTCTTCTCGTTGATTTTCTTGACGAGAGGCAAATTCCAGTGATAGATTTTGGCTGGCTTGCCGTTGCTTCGGAAGCCCGGATTCGGTTTTGTCACCGTCACGTTCGTCTCCGCGAGTTTATGAGGCTTGGAGAAGCTGTAATAGGGCGGACTTGCCGGCAGTTTAACCACGTACACGTGGCTGTCGTGGGGCGAGCCACTATGGCGCCTGCCGTATGCCGCCGGGTGGACACGCATACCGTCCCGGGCGCCGAAGGCTTCCGGTCCCGCAAGACGCTTCCTGTGATGACCGTCGGGCTGGCCGACCGGCACCAGACCCAGCCGATTCAAGATCGCCGCGTTGCTCGTGCGTACTGTCTCATATTCCTCAGAGGGTACCGACATCGCCCCGCCACTCAGCATCACCGCCAGCAGACAAAATCTGAAACATGATTTCGAGCCTTTAGTTAGGTGATTATCTGAACCTCGGTCGAGCGATATTCCAACCGTACATTTTCCATTAAACATTCACTATGTCGCAATGTGAATTCAGAGGGCCGGGTCGAAAGTAGAGGGGGGAGATGGTAGTGGGGAGAAGGGGTGGCGAGATATGGGGGTGGACGATCTTCGACGCTATTGCTTCGAGATGATGAATTTCATATTAAGGACATTCATGGCCCATATCACCGTTTTGAAAGGTGTCGAGGAATAAAATATTCGTAACTCTACTTTATTCAACCTAACATAAATAAAGGGCGTCGTCGTGGTTTTACGAGAGAAAATCCGTATTAATTACTTTATACAAAAGTATACAAAATAGGTTTCTTAATTACATCTAATTCATATTATCGTAAGCTCTTGGAGGGAGATACCACCGATTCATTAATCTTCACGTTCAATTTTAAAGTAAATGTTAAAAATAATGATAATAAACGAAATTCGCAATAAAGTGTCGAGGTTTGTATTATTTTCTTTGAAAGCTTTTCGCCGTTATTAGAAAATGACAATAATATAACTAACGATTAGGGAGGAAATGATGCTATTTTTAAACTGTTTATTTAAAAATACAAAACTGTTGTTTATTTAAAAAAAAAAATTAAAATACAAAATACCTTATGTGTAGGCATTACTTATGCTCTAATGCAGCTAATACCATACTAATATTTTGTTAAAGTCTTACATTTATCAATCTTACTAAACAAATTTAGCGAGAATTAAAAAAGAAACGGTTATTCTTGAAATTTAGTTATCCAATGTCATTGGCTAAATGTCCTCGTTCCCCTCGTCGTTTACAAGTCACATACGCACGATAACCTCTTGCTTAATTTATAAAAGCTACGGAATATTCGTTCGCAGGACTAATATCTCTTTTGTCTCGGCGCGAGGTACCGGGAATAACGAAAGTACTTTGGGTGGTGTGAGTTGGGAATCGATTATTCCTCGGCTACGCGCGTCCACGAGTTTTTTTCTTCCCGCGGTACGACGCTGATCCCCGAAAGGACTTAAGGGGTCAGGGGCAAAGGGGGCTTGGTAGCGACGGGAAGGGGATATGGGGAGCGGGGAAGGCGAGATG